>NC_092519.1:3968729-4268729 GCF_047511675.1 Marmota flaviventris
ATCTTAAAAAACAAACAAACAAACAAACAAAGAAAAAAAAACTTACACAGTAGACATGAAGGGGGGGGGGAAGTATATGCTTGTTTCACCCATTTAAAAACACAGTGTGTTTAGAAAATGGTGAAATATGTTGTGTGGTTGAAATGTAAGCATGTTTTTATAAATAAGTATGGAAAGATGCTACTAAAATATGGTTTTGTAGGCTAGATTATGGATACCCTTGTATATTCAACTGACACTTAATTATCCTACCTTATTCTATAGCCTTCTTCTAGGAAAAGACCCTGACTTATAACAGGTGATATATGTAATGTTCAACAATACTGCCAGGTGTGGAGGCAATGCCTATAATCCCAGTCTTTCATGAGGCTGAGGCAGGAGGATTGCAAGTTCCAGGTCAGCCTCAGCAATTTAGCAAGGCCCTAAGCAACTCTTTGACTCTAAATAAAAAAATAAAAAGGACTGGGGATGTGGCTCAGTTGTTAAGTATCCCTGGGTTCAATCCCAGGGAGGGGGGGGGGGGGACAAAACAAAACAAACAAACAAAAACAGTGTTCATCAAATGGAAGGTACTGCCTTTAATTAGTATAATGATTTTGATTAACATTCTACTCAGTCATTTAATTGGATTCTATTTTATCTAGTCATGACTATTAGATAAATGGTCTATGAGAATATATAGATTTTGAAACAGCAAAAATTCAGTTATATTGGCTTCCTCAAGCATCACTCCTAGTCTTCTGCCTCTAGGACTTTCTAGGACATTGTATAGCAGCATATTATTGATTATCATCTGTCATTAACAACAGACATCAAAATCAGACAGATTTATTAACATTTTTTTTTTCCTTTTACTTACTACCAGCATTAAAGAACTTATTTTCTTATGCAATTAATCATAATACTGATATTATACTATAGCCTGCTTGGCTACTTCTTCTGTGATTGAAAAGTGATTTTATGACCTAACACACTACTCCACCTTTCTCAGTGGGCCAACTTTGTATAATAATTACATGTCATACTCAGCACCTATCATATTTTGTTATAACTATTAAAGAGTTTTCCCTTATATGAAGCCTTGTCATCTTTTCAAGGGTGAGTTAAAGGTAAATCCACCCAACATGAACCAGACCTCTGGCCATAAATGATTAGATCAAGTATAAGTAGCTAGCTAAATATATTCTTGTGAATTTGAAATATAGTGTAAAATTTAGTTTCTCTTGAGGAAGATGAAAAAATCACCTGATTACTTGTGAGTAGCTTATCACTATATTTTATGTCCAGTGTCTTTACTGTTTCAAAACAGAAATAACCTGCTTGCCACTAGAGTTTATATAACACACACACACACACACACACACACACACACACACACACACACTGATTGTACATAGAGATAAGACTAGAAAGGCAATTTTGAAAACCTAGAGGGCATTTCAATTTGTTTCCAGTCCTTGAAACTTAACTGTATTCAAGAACCTTGAGATCCACAAATTCATTCCATAACCTTATATTTCATATCCCTATTTAGCTCAAATCAATGCAAAAAAGCTTCTCTTATTTACTACATAAATACTTGATAGTATCGATTTGTTTATACTTCTTATCAGGGACCTTAATTAAATGTCTACTTTTTCAATTTTAGTTTTAACTGATCCATAATAGCATAGAATTATACATATTAATAGGGAAAACATATAATATTTGGTGATACATGTATACATTTGGTAATATTTAAGTCAGGTTAAACATATCTATCTCTTTAAACATTTATCACTTATTTTGAGTGAAAATGTTCAAAGTCCCTTCTTCTATTGTTTTGAAATATATACTGCATTACTACTATACATAGTCACTCTACTGTGCCATAACACATGAGAACTTCTTGCTACCAATTCTAACTTCACAATCATTATAAGCTCTACTTTTTATACAGTCTTGTAATCTAGCTGCAGGATATCACTTAAACTAACACCAGTAACCATTTATAGAAGTAATATTTTTAGTATAGTGATCATGTTTCCCTGAATTATAAACATTATGTGATTAATATATATCAAAGTCAAATATTATGGTTTGAACATTCATAGGATATATTTTTAAACTAACCATGAAGTGAAATAATCCAGACTCATAAAGTCAAGGGTTGAATATTTTTTCTCATATGTATATTCTAGACAGAAGAAAAAGGGAAAAAAAATAATTTCATGGAAATATAAAGATCAATAGAGTAGAGGAAGGGGATCCACAGGGAAGTAATAGAGGAGGGCATAGGGAAATACTGGGGGAATTATGCTTGTACATAGATATAAAATTATAATTCACTAATTGAAATAATACTAAAAACAACAATAGTAGTATACATGAGATCAGTAGAGTAAAACAAGTGGATAGGGGAAGGATCAGGGGAGAATAAGGGGTAGTACTGTGGAATGAGATTGATCATGTTATGTTATGTGGACTTTAAATTGTGGCACAACAAATTTTACTATTATGTATAATTATAATGCAATAATAAAATAACTAAAATATAATAAACTTTTTAGCCATGAGCACTTGAAATCTAATTTTTACACATTTCAATTAGTGAACTACTTTTCTCGACTGACATGGATAGTGTTGATTGTTTTACCAGGAATTCTAGTAAGAATATCCACATTTCTGAAACTCCATGTTCTGAATGCATTTTCTTTGCTTTCAATTCCAGTTATAATGCCATTATAGCAAGGCTAAAAAATAGTGCCATCCATGATTTCTTTGCTTACATAAATTATTAAGAAAGGTACTGGCAATATTTTATCTGAATACTTGGCTACATAACAGAAACATTTGGACTAAACTACAATGTTGAGCAAAGTTCACTCCCTCAACACCATTTCTCCTCCACATTCTTACACATAGAGTTAAAATAATGAAAAAGGAAAACAAAAACAATACTTTAAAGTACAGATTAAATGTCAAACTATGTATTCATTATGAAATTTTGAAAAGAAACAGATTATATTTCATAGCTATATTGTCTGAGACATCAGATTGCTGTTGTAGATCACACTTGATTTTTCTGGCTTTTGATCTTTACCATCTACCAGCTGGACTCTAACAATTTTGTATCCTACTGTGTAGAATTCGATTGCCCACAGATCTATAAAATTGCGGTGTTATTAGGTAGCAAGCAAAACTATTTTCTTGTGATGACCAACAGAGGAAAGGTTAAAAAAACACCTTTAGCTATGGCCTCTGCTGAAATGAATGGATTTTATATTGTACATATACAGGGAGACCCTTTATCAACCTTGATGAATTTGGATGGAGGATCACAAGCCTCCATCCTTTGTGGTATACCACTAAATATTTCCAACTGTATTATGGAACAAATTGCCCCCATAATATTTATCTCAACTTAAGTTCTCAAAGTAAAGTTTATTTTATTTTAATAAAATGTTAAAGCTATCTATTTATTTTACAGGAGTACAGGGGATTGAACCCAGAGGTACTTTACCACTGAGACACATCCCCAGCTTTTTTTTAAATTTGAAACAGAACCTTGCTAAGAATTGGTGAGGCTCGTCTGGAAAAAACTAAGGATTGATACACAAGTATTTGTGTTTTATTTCCTTGAGTAGTTGACATTTAAATAGAGATGAAGGGGAAGAGTAGGGGGAAAGGGTAAGCCAAAGTAAATAAGTATTATATAAGGATGTATATTATTAGGAATTAAAGAAGATGATGACAAAGCAAAGAAAGTCATGAAAAGGAAGGTGGTATGAAGGACATTCTAGATGGAAAAGTGTGAGTGAAACCAGGGAATCTGAATATCATAGTGTATATTGCACAACAGAAAGTAAGTTGATCTAGTTTGTGCTTCAGGCATAAGAGGAATCAGGGCTGGTCTAAAGAACTTACCCATTAGTACATGAGGATGAATTAGAAGGAATACTAATTACATATGATGTGTCTAACACACTGCATATGAGGCCCAAAGTCACAGACATTTTTGTGTGTACACACACACACACACACACACACACACACACAGTAGCTTATGGATGTTCCTGGAATATTATTGTAGACAATACAAACTGCCCCCATTGCAGTTTTTCATTCAGACAAGTTCCTAGGGACATGAATTATTCTAGGGAGTCAGTCTCCTGTTTTAGCATGTAAAACAACAGTTGTGTTCCCAAAATGCAGCAACATTTCAAACAAGTGTCTTTTAATTATATGGAAGAGGGGGCCTAGCTTGATCAGCATTCCGTTCTCCCTAGGATTCAAATATGCTTAGGCACATCTGGAGGACAGGTGAGGCAAGCCCACAGGGTCTATATGTAGGATAGACGGAATCACTTTTTGGAAAAGAAAGTTTGTTTTGAATGAAGAGGATGTCAAATCTACATGGTTTTAGTACCTTTTTCTTTAGTCATCCAACAGAGGATACTTCTGAGTATAGTTTAGTCTCTATTTTTCATTCTCAGGACTCAGCTTCACATGTTTTCTTATGATCTACTTCCTAGTGAGGCAGGCGGTCTGCAATTAAAACAGAAAATCTGTCTAATTTAACCCTCTATAATGTTACAGTGCAAGGCTGAACTACTATGGGATATTATGACTCAAAATAATAAGAAAAAGGGCCTTATCTATGGATATTCCTTATGATATTAAAATGATACAAATCATAAAGTCATGAGATGTCAAACAATGCTCTAATGTTTTGAAGGGACTTCAGAAATATGCAACCTGTGTTTCTCAAATTTACACAATTATAGTATTACTATATGTCAAGATTTTGCAAATTGGGGTCTATGGAATCCTGGAAATCCACAGATATATTCTTAATGGGCTACCAGTTTTCTACAATAAGTTTTTATTTGTTGTCTTTCCATTTTATTTATAAACTGTAAAAATAATGTCATCATATTCCAGACCACCTGGATAAAATGAACTAAGCATTGTCATATAATTTTATTAACTACATGATGTTTTAATTGTAGGCTAATGAAAATGTGAGATAGATTAAATATGCAAACAATGTATTTGAAACTGATGAGAGCAATACTATTATATCACACAGTCCACATGAAAATTTCACACTAATTTAAATGGAGAAAACTTGTAAAAATTGAGTTGCCCCAAGACACAAGGTGAGATAGCCATGTTGAATACTCACGAAGAAATTGTAGTGTAGCAGTAGTCATTACTATGTTCAATTGGTAAGGACTAATGTATTCATTAGGATGTATAACCTTTTACATAAATTTAATATTATAAATTTGCATTTTGGTGCATGAATGTTTTTATTTACTTGGTAAATATGTTCAAATTGTATAGGTATATAAGACCTATGAGGATGTGTTTATTAGATTTCCGATAGTGCACATTTAACTAGTCATTACAAAAATTTTAAGAGTCAACACCTGAAATGTTTTTCACTCATTTATATCCAAATATTTTTCAGTTTTGGGAAAAACCAAAACAAAAGTGTTTTGTACTCTTCTGAGAGATATATTAAGTATTTCAGAACCATCTAAGGCATGGCCAATGTCTTGGCACCACTAACTCCAGAGTAAGACTAGACAAACTTTATGTTCTCTAATTATGCCACTGTAATTAAAAAAAAAAAAAAAGAAAGAAAATTAAGAGACATGAGTGAATAATGCCAACTAATTTAAAATTGAGATTGAACTGAGGAATTTTCATAAGAACAACTTTTAATGTTGTTTTAATTTCTTTTTGGATCATATTCAGATATAACACATATGTATAAATAAGGAGTTGTGCTATATGCTGTCAAACCTAAGAGAAAGATGTATTCTTGCTTTGTATATGACTAAAAGAAGGATCAGAGGAATTAAGTCATCCAAGGGTCATAGAGTAAGGGGTATGATTGACACTTATTTACAAGTCTTCTGACCCCAAGTCCCTTGATCTTTCCACTTATCATACCAGATCCTTCTGAATTTACTTCTTTGTTCTATCTAAAATTCACTTTTTTATAAACAAGTGAACTTTGCCCATATTCTTAGTAAAGAATATGATCTTTAATTAGACGTCAGTGACTTCCTGCATGACTTGAGCTTTGAGATATTCTAGTTTCTCAAATAAGTTCACATTTATCTTGACTTTTTAAACTTTTATTATTAAATGTACATAGTTCAAATACTATAAGATAGTTAAAATATGCACCTTCCAAGTTTAAGTACAGAAATATTTTAGTCAGCTTTTATGAATTTTACATGCTTTTTTTGTACTGGCTAATTGAACCCACGGGTGCTTAAACAGTGAGCAACACCCTCAGCCCTTTTTATTTTTTATTTGGAGACAGGATCTCACTAAGTTGCTTACGGCTTCACTATATTGCTGAGGCTGGTTTTGAACTTGTGATCCTCCTGCCTCAGCCTACAGAGAAATTGGTATTTTAGGCAAGCACCACTGTGTCAAGCTCTCCAATTCTCTGGGGTCTTTTAAAAGGATGGCTTACTTGAGTTGCAAATTACCAGACTTTTTCAAGATGGTAACAGGGTTTATATTTTTTTTTCCTTATTTTGTCATTGATTGAAATAATTTATGTAACAATGTCAACAGATCTGACAACTTTAACTGGAAATTGCAATCAAAATCGTGCCAAAAATATTAAAATTGTCAACTTTTATACAATAAACTGTCACAATTCAGTAAGATTTAAGGAAAGGCAAATACTTTCTTGGGGAGAAAATCAAGGCTAAAAAGATTAAAGAATAAGAAATTACTCTGAATTTTCAAACATTTATAGAAGTAACTTCTTATCAAGGCCCCCATCCCTCCTATGTAATTTTAATTGAAACCCTTCATCTTAGACCTATTTTAGCCCAGTATTTGAAATTCTAAAGTGAAAGATCCTAAACTTTTTATTTCCATCAAAGATAACTCATGGAGGGTATGGGCAATTGAACTAAGAGGTGCTTGACCACTGAGCCACACCCCCAGCCTTATTTTGTATTTTACTTTGAGAGACAGACAGGGTCTCACTGAGTTGCTTAGTGCCTCACTAAATTGCTGAGGCTGGCTTTGAACTTGTGATCCTCCTGCCTCAGCCTTCCAAGCCCCTGGGAAGCAAAGACTTTTTAAAAAATGTCATTTGTTTCTATTACTTGAATTTTAGGGATGTGAATATCTTATAAAATTAATGTTGAGTTGTCATCCTTCATAATATAAAATATATGCAGCATGTTATAGAAATATTTCTGAGGAAAATAATATGGAGATGAATAGAAACTTTTAATTCATAATCCTACATTTAAAGAGAAAATATATTAAACATATTGAGTGAATTTTTAATAGGCACACTTCTTTTGAGTGAGTGTGAGACAATATGATTAATTAGAATACTTTAATACAGAGAGCAACAAAGACACAGGTATCCTTTTTTTAAAGCAAAGTTAAACATTTTCAAAATATCTCTGATATCATTTGCTAAAGCTATATATCATGTGAGGGAAGAAACAGATTGTGATGAATTTCAAACATTTTAGTGAACTTGTACATTTTTAAGTGGGCCATGAACTTGAAATACATCACTTTTAAAAAATCACTTTGTGGGACCACTCTGAAAAAGTAGAATAAAACCACTCCATGTATAAGATAATAAACTGCATTTTTCTCTTTTTATATGTGTTGAGGAGTTAACAGCCTCCAGCTCCTGCCACATATTCATGCCCTGCTGCATATGAATGGGGAAATAAGCACTCCCACAGATACTTACAGGAATGTAAATTGACACAACATTTTGGATAGTAATATGGAATACCTCTTACATGTGGCAAAAATTTACACATGGCCACTCATCTGTGAAACTTACTCTAAACTATAGGAACAATGGATAGAAAAAAAATGGCAAGGGGGCATTTGTTAAATATGCATACTCAAAGAAACCAAATATTGCCCAAGGCTTAAAAAACTATTTCAGGTAAGCTAAGATTGTTTATGGCTAAATGGTAAAACTTTCTATGTTTATTATACTTCCACTTCTCCTTTCCATGGATGAAATTTTTTTTAATATCTTTTATTTTTATTTTTACGTGGTGCTGAGGATCGATCCCAGTGCCTCATGCATGGTAGGCAAGTGCTCTACCTCTGAGCCACAACCCCAGCCTCATGGATAAAATCTTAACATAAAAAATTATGTAGCATTATGGATGCAGAGGAAGGGAATCTGGATCAAAAGTTATCTTGTTCTATGGGCACCTACCAGCCCCTTTATAAGATATAGCTCACTTCTGGTTTGGGGGCATGACACTCTGTTAGCAGCTGTTGAAATGCCTATAGTTAATATATAACCTACAGTGTTTTCTCTTAGTAGAGTAATGTGCAGGGGTTTCTAGAAGAATATCTAGCCAATTATTTTGCTGACGAGGCTTCTCTTCATGATTCGTTGGTGTTGCTTATACTGTGAATTATTCCATATATTTCATCTACTCTTTAGCTTTGGGATATTAATCTTGAAGTCTTTGCAATTTTGATCCCAAGGAACAATGCTAACTTAATTCTAATATGCTGCCAGGGCATGATAGTGCATGCCTTCAATCCCAGCCACTCAGGAGGATGAGGCAGGAGGATCACAAGTTCAAAGCCAGCCTCAGCAATATAGCAAGACTCTGTCTCAAAAGGGGAAAAAAAAACTGGATTGTAGCTCAATGGTAAAGCATCCTTGAGTCCAATCCCCAATAACAATAAACAAACAAACAATCCTTATTAGGCTATTTTCTTTCCCCAGTTCCTGATGGGAGCTTCTAGACCCATTTCATATCTGATGAAAATTGTGACAAACCCTCTCCATTATCAAATATATAATATCACCATTCCTACTCTACTACAACCACTCCAAGTTTGTTTGGGGAGCTACTTTTTTCAGATTGCTATAGGGGAAAGTATATATATTTAAAAAGCCCTATGCTTTAAGCTTCTCTTTCTTTTAGAAACTTATCAGTAATGCTGTTTTGTCTCCCTCTTTTCATCCCACCCCCTCTGCTTAATCCCAGGACAAGGATTTCTGGGATGGGAACACTGATCATTATTTAGATGATGTAGGCACTGTTTTTATCCTCTTTGGCTCCTGTCATATTTCTCCCAGCATGGAGAAGTTTTATTCCCATTTCTCTATAACAGGAACTTTCCTTAAGTCACAATCACTGTCCTCTCTACATTGCAGATTATGGTAAATATCTGTGCTCAAATGGAAGGTGTGTTCTTCATATGTACTGGAAAGTTTTCAATTTTACAAAGCCTTTTTCTTCTCAAAAAAAATCATGGTAAGAGCTGGGGCTGTAATTCAGTGGTTGAACACTCACCTAGTACATGTGAGGCACGGGCTTTGATCATTAGTCATTAGAAATATTTAATTATATATCTAGTCACAGATAAAAATGTCCAAAATAGTGTTAATACAAAAAGCAGTTTCAGGAACTGGAGCTGTGGGTCAGTGTTAGCAATGTGTGAGGCACTGGATTCGATCCTCAGCACCACATAAACAAAGTAAAAATTCATTGGCAACTAAAACATATTTTTTAAAAAGCAGTTTTCATACAATGTATATAATATTCATTAGACTACATATCTTTTTGGATACTATTATCGGGGATTTTCAGTTTTCCTATCATATTTCTTATAATCATTGCATTTTTAATAAAGAAAAAATATAGATACAAAGATGTAACTAAATATATCTTAAACCAACAAGCAGTGTCTCACCAGTAAAATACTAGTGATATTCTTATTAAAAAAGAAAAAGAATGAAAAATTGTAAGGCTCATATTTACTTTAATATCATTCAGAATGCATTAGATGTTGCAGTGAGAAATGCAATGAAATTAGAAGACAGAATTACTATAAAGGTAGAAAATAAATTATTAGTATGGATAAATGACACATTTGGTTATAATTCTATATAACAGACAAACTGTTATAACTAAAAAGATTTCAAAAATGTGATGTTTTAAAACAAGAATATAAAAATCATTGGCTATCCAGTAAAATAGTAAGCAATTATCAAACAAATAAGTCACTCATATATCAATAGAATATACAAACAACCAAGTAATAAAGTTAGGAAAAAATGAAAAAGCTTTAGGATAGAAAATGATGTTTTACAGAGAAATATAAATGGTTGAAGACAAAAATATAAAACCTTTTTTATGACCAGATGAGAATTTGTTAAGTTGGAAAGATGTCAGTTTAAAAATTAAAGAACATTTGAATTGTTTCCAAATGACTTTAAAGATTAAATGTGCTTTGTATGGTCTGGGGATATGGCTCAAGCGGTAGTGTGCTCGCCTGGCATGCGTGCGGCCCGGGTTGGATCCTCAGCACCACATACAAACAAAGATGTTGTGTCCGCCGAAAACTAAAAAATAAATATTAAAAAAATTCTCTCTCTCTCTTAAAAAAATTAAATGTGCTTGCAAATAAAATCAGAGTATCATATATGAACATATGAAAAAAATAAATCAACCTTGAAATTATGTCAAGTCTTTTTAGGTATACATGTTCTTGTGCTTGAATGTGTCTCATTAAATCTCAGGTTTACCAATGTGACAGAATAAAAGATGGAGTCTTTAAGAGGTGATTAGTCCATGAGGGCTCCTTCCGCACTAAAAGAATTAATGACCTTGTACAGTAGAATCATACAGCATGTGGCTAGCTTTTTCTTCAGCTTTTCTGCCATGTGTTCACATAGAGGTCCACCCCTCTGTAAGAGGAAACATCACCATACAACAAAAGCCAAAGTTGCCTTGAGCTTGGAATTTACAGTCTTCTGAAAAATGAGAAATTAATCTTCCTTAAAAATTACCCCGTCTCAGGTACTTTGTTAGTGCAGCACAAAAGGAACTGAAACACATTTTCTCAAAGTATACAGAAAGGGTCTGGGCAACATTCTAGGGCTGTATATGTACATATTTGAGTCAACGGGAAGAGCAAGGAAATTTAATTAAGCCAAAGTTGCTTAATATTATGGCATAAAACATAAAATACCATGAAGTCCTATAGATTTACTAAGCAATGTTTTTTTTTTTGAGTTTTATTTTTTTTTTGTTTTAATTGTGAATGACAGTACAATGATCTTGACATATCATACATTTGAATCAAATGGGGTATAATTTCTCATTTTTCTGAGTGTACAGGTTGCAGAATCACATTGGTCATGCAGTCACATATATACATACAGCAATACTAGTGTCTATTTTATTCTGCTGTCCTTCCTATTCCCCCCCTTCCCCTCCCCTCCCCTCCCATCACTTCTCTCTATCCAATCTAATGTGACACACTTCTTTTTTTTCCCCTCACATTTTCATACATGTATTTTGTATAGTGATGAGGGTCTCCTTCCATTTCCATGCAATTCCCCTTCTCCCTCCCTTTCCCTCCCACCTCTCTTCCCTATTTATTGGTAATCTTCTTCTCATGCTCTTCCTCCCTATCCCATTCTGAGTCACCCCCCCCCCCCCGCGTTATATCAGAGAAGACATTCAGCCTTTGATTTTTAGGGATTGGCTAACTTCACTTAGCATAATCTGCTCTAATGCCATCCATTTCCCTGCAAATGCCATGATCTTGTTAATTTTTAGTACTGAGTAATATTCCATTGTGTATAAATGCCACATTTTTTTAATCCATTCACCCATTGAAGGGCATATAGATTGGTTCCATAGTCTAGCTATTGTGAATTATGCTGCTATAAACATTGATGTGGCTGTGTCCCTGTAGTATGCTCTTTTTAGGTCTTTTGGGTATAATTCAAAACAAATATTTCCACTCATTTCTCACAAAATGCACCTTATAACTATAAAGAATAAACTTTACAATTTGGTACTTCAGATGTCAAAGACAAAGCTAGCATTAAAAAATGCCCAATTCTATGTATTAGAAACTAAATGAAATGCAAAAATAAAGGGGAGGGGAAAAATAGGGGAAGTAAAATAGTTTTACTTAAAATGTTACATTTATTTAAATAAATATTGCTTGATGAAAGATCTAGAATTCTATTCTTATAGACACAAAGAATTGGTTAGTATTTATGTAACAGACTTTAGGAAAAAACTTAGGACTGAAAGAACTTCTAGCAACAGAGACTCAAAAATAAGTAATTAAAAAAAAGAATAAACATGAATGATAAATGCTAAATAAAGTATTATAATATGTATTAAATAAAGTATTAAATGATTTATTTAATTGAAGTAAAGTATTATTAAATTATGTGATATAGGTTTATAAACAAAAGACTAAATCTTTCATGAAAAAGAAAGAAATTATGTCAATAATTCTTAGGGGGCTGAAACTCAGTGGTAGAGCACTTGCCTAGCATGTGTGAGGAGGCACTGGGTTCTATCCTCAGCACCAAATTAAAAAAAAAAAAAAAGGTATTGTGTCCATCTACAACAATAATAATAATAATAATAATAATAATAATAATAATAATAATAATAATTTCTTTAGTATACTAAACAAGGTCTTTACAGGTTTGGCCCTATATTAATTCAACTCCTTTTCTCTCATTTCTCCTTTACACACAGGCACAGTGAAGTTGATTATCAAGTAACAAAATTCCACAGCTATGGAGGGCCTAGTATTCATTTGTAACATAAATAATAAAATTAAGTTCTGTGGGATGCCATTTACATCTATTATCTCATTTGACTTACACAAAAATCTTATTACAAGAAAAATATTAATTATCTTAATTATTTATTACTAATTTATCTGTCTTAATTTTCTATCTGATTTCAATTCTTCAAATATTAATCACTATTTTCTATTTTATTTTTAAAATAAAAATTTAATGTGGTCTTTTATATTGGTATATTTCATAAAATCATGGTCCTATTATATGGTTAACTATTACAAACCTGTAAAATAATATTTATGAATATATGTATTACATAAGAATTCTTATCATGTTGATCTATTAAAATAAGAGGAAACCTATTTTATGAAAAGCTCTTTCTATACATATGATTAGAAGTAATTATATCAAAATTCAACATATATTTCAATATTTTTCCTATGACTATGAAATTATTTAAAAATTTTAAGTATTCACTATTTCTACTTGAAATGCAGAAATATAACACATCCCCAAATTAGCAATTTCACTTAAGAAAAATCTATAGAAACCCAACATGTGGGATATTTTATTAAATAATAGGGTGTTAAAATTTCTGCTTTCACCCATTAGGTACTAAGAGAAGCAGGAATTCCCCTCTTTCTATGGAAAACTAGAAAACCAGACAAAATACATGAATCAAAGGTTTTAAGAAACTGCTCATCAAGTGGAGCACGGGACTATGATCCCTGACCAGGATTAAAAAAAAAAAAGTGACCCATTCTATGGGCCTAGCCTGATTTCTAAAGGCATGTGCTATCATAACACACAGATAAAAGTAAGAAGCTAGAGTATTGTAGCTTTCCTGAATTAAGAGGAAAACTACTGGGGCCGGGGTTGAGGCTCAGTGGTAGAGCGCTTGCGTAGCATGTGAGGCACTGGATTAAATTCTCACAACTAAATAATAATAATTTAATAATAATAATAATAACAATAACAGTAATAGGTGGCTAGAATTTATGGATGGAATATTGGCGAGAAAGGAGCTACACAGAGGGAAACCATAGAAATCTGCAGAAAAGACTCCCTGATTTTATGGTTAAGTGATAATCTGCATATGTGTAGCAGGAAAATTCAAAAGGCAATGTAAAATACTACTGATAAAGAGTAGACAGGATCATTTCACAGGCTCATTGATGGTGGAAACTTATTTGATTTCCCATTAACCAGAGTGGAGAAAACTTGCAATATGTCAGACATAAGAAGGATCTTAACAAGTGTCACATGTTAAGAGTAAGGATATTTAGTCTAAGAACAAAGGCAGTATATTAGACCTTGCATAACAAAAATTAAAACCAAGCCCTAAATGAATCAAATTGAACCGCAAGTAATTTAACACCCGACAAAAACCCAGTACTCTTTAAAGGAATATGACAACATAAAATCTGCAATGTATGTTATTTAATAAAATTGATTAGTTAGGCATGGTGGCACAAACCTGTAGTCTCAGCGACTCAGGAGGCTGAGGCAGGAGAATCATAGATTCAAAACCATCCTCAGCAATTTATCGAGGCTG
Organism: Marmota flaviventris; assembly: GCF_047511675.1. Classification (NCBI taxonomy): domain Eukaryota; kingdom Metazoa; phylum Chordata; class Mammalia; order Rodentia; family Sciuridae; genus Marmota; species Marmota flaviventris. The sequence continues at coordinate 3,982,877 of NC_092519.1, forward strand.
TAAGCAACCTATCAAGACTCTGTTTCAAAATGAAAAAAATAAAATATAAAAGGAGTGAAGATGTGGCTCAGTGGTTAATCACCCATGGGTTTAATCCTTGATACAAAAAAGAAAAAAAAAAATTCTGACTAGAAACTAGTAGAAAAATCAAATAATAGAAAGTGAGAGAAAAATGCAATTAGTGAATAACACTTTAAAACAGCCATTATAAATCTCATTAATGTACACAAATGTATAAAAGAAAGAATGAGTAGAAAAATATAGGATGTAATAAAACAACCAAATGTAACTTCTAGAGACAAATGCAATAGATGATATTAAACATCACTGTATGCAATTAATAGTAGATTAGATACTCCAGAAGAATGGTGAACTTGAAGAAATAGATACTCTTTAAAATAAAGAAACAAGAGAAAAGAAAGCTGAAATAATATCAGCTGGTGTCAAATAAGGTAAGGGGAGGCAGAAAGAAAAATATTTTTAAAAATAATAGATGAGTCAGAGGTCTCAGTATGTATCCTAAAGATATCAAAAGTATAATAAGGAATATTTATGAACTAGCTTTACCAGTTCATTGGACAATATAAATGAAATGAACAAACTATTTGAAAGACAGAAATGACCAAAGCTCACTGAAGAATAAATAAAAAATATGGCTAATCTTTACCTATTACAAATCTATATTTCCTAGTTTTAAATCTTGACCCAATACGAAATCTACATCCAGATATTTTCATTGGTGAAAGATATTCCATGCTTAATTCTTGGTCCTGGTACAGAAGATAATATTGCTATGAATCATATATATATATATATATATATATATATATATATATATATATATATATATATATCAATTCTTTTCAAAATCCTAATAGGGATTGATTTCGATATTAACAAGCTATTTTTAAATTATACATATTTAATATATTATACAACATATTGTACATATTATATATAAACAGATTACCTGATTTCAAGTCTTATAATTCCATATGCAAATATTAATTTCCTATCAATCATACTCATTATATTTCAAACCTGAAACTAAGAGATCTGGGATGTAGATCTGTGGGAGGCTGTGGAAAGAAAGCTTTGTGCTTAGTCCTTAGGCACTGCAAGATAAAAAAAAAAAAAAAAAAAAAAAAAAAAAAAAAAAAAGACCTGAAACTCATAAGCTATCAAGTTAAAAAAGATAAATTGTATTTTATCACATAATTGTTTTAATCAAGCTCTACTGTTAAAACAATTTAAAAGACAGAAAATGTTTGAAAAATATATATCTGATAAAAATGTGTAGTCAAGATACATAAAGCACTCTTGTAACTCAACAAGACAAAGATAATCTACCTGCTTTTTAAACATGAATTTATTTTATTAGACACTTCACAAGAAAATATACATGAATGGCTATTCAGTACAAGCAAAAATGATCACCACCTATATTCATAGAGAAAATATGATATAAAGCTACAATAAGATAGTAATATACATATGAGAATTGCTTATATAAAAAAGCCTGACTATACCAAATATTCTTAGAATAAGAAGGATCTGAAAATTTTATACATCTCTAGTGAGAATGTAGAACTATGTGGCAACTTTTTAGTAAGTTAAATATGGTTATAATATGAAATTCATTTAAGAGAAATGAAGTTATTTTAATACAAAGATTTGTTCATATTATTTATTCATAATAGCCTCAAATTGAAAACAACCCCAATGCCCATAAAAGATAAATAGATAAAGTGATTTATCCCTATATAGATATACTAATCAGCAATAAAAAGAAAAGTACTATTGATACATATAATCATGGATAATACTCAAATGCAGTATGATGAATAAAAATGCCAGGCAGGGGACTATATACTATTCATTAGAAAATCAGAAAGAGGAAAACTTATTAACAGAGATAAGATCATTGATGGTCAGTTGGTGAAGGTGGAGATAGAGATCAAGTGCAAAGCTGTATAAACAATACCTTGGGAACATGAAAATAGTTATTTTGATTGATTGTGGTAATGGTAAAAAGGATTGTATTTGCAGAAATGCAACCACTGTTAATTAAAATGGATGCAATTATTATGTGTAAGTAGAACTCAATAAAACTGATTCAAAAATGAATTATATACACATAATTGTGTATATAATTAAATGCACATCTTAAATATACATAGATTGTGCCAATTCTATGTGTATTTCAAAGTATCATTACAATGAAAATAACTTCTTATAAAAACTTTGAAAACTTTCTTATAGTCCCCATGCAGGAAAATTTTATTTTTAAAAATGAGGTTAGAATATAATTCAAAAAATTCCTTAAATTTTGTTTCTTGTTGTGTATGTGTCCAACATTTTCCATGTAATTAGAAAAGTTGTAAAAAATATTTGATTTACTTTATAATGGGACTCAAGTCCATATTCTACCACTTCTGTGGGTTGGGAAACAATTATAAATCTGGATTTCACATTCCTTTTCTGCAAAGCAATATTATTGTTTCAGTACTGGCAAAAGAATTTCTAGTTTGGTCATTGACTCTAGCTTCTCTGGGAATTTACAATGACAGAGTGATTTTGAATGTAAACAAATTGGATTAGAGTTAACAATTGTGCATTAGTAATTAGCACAGTGAAAAATCCATATACAGGTAATTGGGTCATGACTACATTTAAAATGTCAATGGCTAATGGTATTTGACAGAAAGATACTGTCTCCTCCAGTATATGTTCCCTTGACCTCTTTTCTGGCCAATTTCCATTCTACTGATGGAAATGAGGGCTAGAGAAAATTCAAAACCATTATTATAGAAGATTTTTTTTCTGGGAATGCACATCTTTGAAAGATATGGTAGTATAAAAAAAGATAATGGCGGGCTGGGGATGTGGCTCAAGTGGTAGCGCACTCGCCTGGCATGCTTGCGGCCCGGGTTTGATCCTCAGCACCACAAACAAACAAAGATGTTGTGTCTGCCGAAAACTAAAAAATAAATATTAAAAAAAAAATCTCTCTCTCAAAAAAAAAAAAAAAAAAAAAAAAAAGATAATAGCAATTACTTTGGTAGTAAAAATTGACTAGGAGCTCTTTCTAGAATCCAAGAGGATATTACAAAATTATTTTGTCAAATCATTTTCTAGAAATAGTTTTTTCAAAACTGAGATTTTGATTTCTTATCATTCAGATGTTAATTGTTTTCTTAGGGTGGTATAAAAAGTGTCATGGAAAACTTGAAATTTTCTCTGATCCTGCCTGTATAATTCTTTCTGCTTCTAATCGTATCTCAAACACTAGCTTCTCCATGAAGTTGTTCCTTAGACTATAAGCAGGTAAAGTCTATTTTCCTCCCTAAAATCCTTAGAAGTCACTAGCTCTGTATGTCGTGCAATGCTGACTATTTTACCTAAAGTCGAGTTGTTTGTGTAATTTTTTATTTCATTGCAAGCTCCTTGATGACAAATAATGATTCACCCAACCCTCTATTAGCCAAATGACCAAAGAAGGATGATGTAAAATTATAAGACAGTACAGTTATTATCAATACAGGAACTGAGTTCTACCTTCTTGGAATTTTGCCCTGGGTAAAACATTTCACATTTCTGTTCTTCAGATATTTTTAATTCATAAAATTGAAACTCTATCAAAATATTGGTAAACTTTACGAAACATTATTTTTCATATCAGGTTTCGCTAATTGAATGTAAGTTCCCTGAAGGCAGGAACTCATTTTTTTTCACCTCTGTATACACTGTGCCCAGAACTGTGGCTGGCATATAGCAGATTTGTAATTATTTATTGAATTATTTAATAAACAAGGATATTAAAACACTGTGAGTGGGCTGGGGCTGTAGTTCAGTGGTAGAGCGCTTGCCTAGCACATGCGAGGCCCTGGGTTTGATCCTCAGCACCAATAAAAATAAATAAAATAAAGGTATTGTGTCCATCTACAACTAAAAAATAAATATTAAAAACAAAACAAATTAAAAAAACCTGTGAGTAATGGCCAACATTGTACACAATAAGTATTCTATAAGTAGAAAAGGCAAATAATGTCAAATGTTTTTTTTTGTTGTTGTTGTTGTTTTTTTAATTCAATTGAATGGAAATGGCCTCTGCAATGGAACCCACAAGTTTAATTTGGGACAATTTTAGTACCTTAAGGTGAAAACAATTATACTGTAGGGATTAGAAGATCATATGTGTGTGTGTGTGTGTGTGTGTGTGTGTGTGTGTGTGTGTGTGTATATATATATATATATATATATATATATATATATATATATATATATATATATATATACACATATGTATGTAGGTATAAATAATTTATGTGTATAAAATTTCTTTCAAGGTGCTTCTTTTATAAGCATTTCAAAAGTAAAGCATATGAAGTATTTATAATTTTTGTTGTTTTTAGTAAATGTTCCATGAAGTTCTTTTTCTTCCATTTTTTTTTTTCCTGTCAGGATAATGTGTCTAGTTATCACCAAATCTGATCAGAGCTTAAATCTACTTTATGTATGCTCCCCATCCCCACTATAGTGGAAGGATAGGAATACAGGAGGGGATTCTTCAGAGGATGCAGAAGTTGCCACAAATAGCAAGCCTGAACAGTATTGATTTCTTTGAAGTGTCCCTCCTGATGTCTCTTAATAATCAAGCACTGTCGATTGACTACTGCAAATTGAATTTTCCTTGTTGACACTTCAGGTTTTTAATTTTGTAAATGCAGAAACCAGAACAAAATAAATGAGATTTTGCTGCATTTAAAATCAATACCAGTTATATCAGTCATCAAAAGAACACAACACACACACACACACACACACACACACACACACACACACACACACATACACACACAGTGTCTTATCTCTGTAGTTAGAATTTCTGGTCCCCTGTCTCTACATCTACATGTACTGCATCATCCCCTCTCTCTCTCTGAGGTATGGCCCTACATTTCCCTACTTCTAGAAACCCTCATTTTTCCTTCCATAGCAGACAGTTAATGAATGTTCACCACCTAGTGCCCTGATTTTAGCTCTCCAGCATCCACAAGCAGACATGAGTATCCAAAAATGAACAATTATAAAACAATTTGAATTGTATATTTAACATAATTATATGAAAAATATAAACACCTAATTAATGTGTTAATCACTGTTATTAGTTTAATAATGTTCACAAGGTAGCTGACAGTGACAATGTGGGCTACAGAATTTATAGTTCAAATTTAGAAGGAGAGTGGAAATCCTTTCCTTTACTGATACGTATTATAAGTCCTTCCTTCCCTTCTGTCTGATGGGTTAATTAATGTTACATGCCTGTTTCTGGGCAATTATTGGCAGGCAGAATACCATCTGCTACTTAGTTTACACTAATTAGGATATTCTTATGAAACTGGGCATGGAGTAAATACCTGAACAAATTTGCAGTGAATAAAAAACAGGTTAAACCAAAAGAATTAGGAATCCGAATGATATTGTATTTCTCAACAGCAAAATTGGAAGATAAAACAGGCAGGAATAATAGTTTCAAAACAGTTAAGGTAAACAATTTCTCACATAAAATTCTATCTTCATTCTATGCTGATTGATAAAACATGACATAACATTATTAAATTTCAAAAATTTACTTCCTAGGTAAAATTATCATGGATTAATTTGACAATGTGTTCCACCAAAATAAATATTATACCATGAACAAAAGAGAAACAGAATTTAAGAAATAGGGAATCCACATTCGACAGGCACCAAAGAAAGTTCTGGGATAACAACAGTGCAATAGGCCTACAGAATAAGTAGTTAAAATTGGAACAAAATGCTCTAGGGCTTCAGCAAAGAGGACTCTAGGAAAATAAAAAGGATACAACTTTTGTAGATTAAATTTATCTTGTGAAAGAGAAAGCTAGAGATTTTTAAATTTCATGAAGGACTAATAAAAGGCAAACAGATGACTAAGAAATAAATGAAGACAGGAATTATTGCCTTTAGGAAAAATAGAATGTTGTATAAGAGGAAATATGGTTGTATTGTAATACCTGATCCTTCAGTGAATAAATTTAATGGAATGATGATAAATAATACACAGATACTATTGGGGCCTCTGAATGGGTACAATAAATAGCCTTTTCTTTGTTTTCTACCTGGATGCTGAACAAATTTAGAAATAAAGAATAGCAGATTAGAAACCAGAATGTCATTATTTATTACTTACAAAAATAGAAGACATAGTTTAATGCAAAAGCAAAATGGATCTCTGACTGAATTCCAGGAAGCTTTCCCCACCAGCCACAGCCAAATAGGATAAGGAAGGCCTCCTCCATAGCAGAGCACAGCTGAAGGGGCATGGTGCACTGACGCTCTCTATGGGTAGCTCATTTGGAAGAGAAGGAAAGGAAAGCTGAATAAAACAATACTCCTTTCTTCAATTTCTTGAATTTCTATTAATACATGTTCTGATTTCTTCATAACTGTTTTCTTACCTTTGCATCCTTCATGACCAATATGTTTTATTTTAAGCTCTTTATTATTCAAATTAGTAAATACATAAAATTAGTCAAAATAGATTAGTTAAATCCATGAAATATTATTGCAGCTTCATGGCCAATCTTGTTTCATGTATACTCCCTCTTTGGCTTACTTTGAGAAAATATATTTTAAATGTATCGACCAATTTTCACTGTAATTTTATGTTATTTATTGTATCTGAAAAGAGGAGGTAATTCCTTAAATATGATTATATCCTTGGAGGTAGTATTTCACCTCAAAGAATTGTATAAAAAATTGTTATTTTATACTATGACAAACTATACTATTTTATTAACATTAAGTTCTTCTATTAAATGAAACATGCCAATAACAGTGATTAAGACATTAATTAGGTGTTTATATTTTTATATTATCATGTGTAAATATAATGTTTTTTTTTTTTTTTTTTTTTTTTTTTTTGTGTGTGTGTGTGTGTGTGTGTTTGTGTGTCAGGGATCAAACCCAGGAGCACTTAACACTGAGCCACATCCCCAACATTTATATTTTTATTTAGAGACAGGATGTCACTAAGTTGCTTAGAGCCTTGCTAAATTGCTGAGGCCAACTTTGAACTTGTGATCCTCCTGCCTCAACCACCTGAGCCACTGAGATTACAGGTGTGTGTCACTGCATGCAGCATAATTTAAGGTTTTTGTTTTGTTTTATAGTTTTTCATTTCTGAATATTCATGTCTGCTTCTGAATGCTTGAGAGCTGGAACCGAGGCACTGGGTGGCGAACATTGCTGAACTGTCTGTTATGGAAGAAGAAATGAGGGTTTGTAGAAGTAGGGAGGAGTAGGGCCAATACCTCAGAGAGCAGTGAGGGTGCAGTACATGCATATGTAGAGACAAGGGGACCTGTCCTTATCCTTTGCTTGCACAGCAGAAATTCTAATTACAGAGATAAGACACCCAGTGTATATGTAATGTTAATTGTGTTCATTTGATGGCTGATATAACTGGTGTTGATTTTAAATGCAGACTTTAACCAGATGCAGATTTTAACCAGACTTAAGGAGATACACAGGGAGAAGGACGGGGCAGTTAGAAGTGGGGTCTTTAAACACCTCAACCGAGTTACTGATCACACTATTTCTAGAACCTAACCCTACTTCTAAAGTCTCTTTTATTAAGACAATTAATGTAATTATGATTTCAATGGTCTGAGTGAGGATTTTCTTTCTGTTTCAGCCTGAAACATCCTGACTCTCTACAGTATGTTTTAAGATTTTTCTCTTTATCTTTAGTATCCTAAACTTTTTTAATGTCTCATCGATTCAGATAGAATTAGTCATTTTTATTTTTGCTAGGCATTTGCCAGCCCCTTTCACTCTAGAAATTCATATACTTCTATTTTTATGAAATAATTTATTGTGTCTTTGATAATTGCTTCCTTTATTTCCCTGTATTTTCTCATTCTGGACTGCCATCATAAACAGGTGAACAAGTCAGGTGAGTATTATACAATAAGAATTTTTAAGTGACCTCCTAGCAGTTCCAGGATGAATTTTTATCTTCATAAAATTGTATGCAAAATACTGTATTAATGTAAGTCTTCATTTTTCCTGAGAGGGAATCTAAAGCTACTTTTTATTCTTTTATCATTCCCTGAAGATTTAATCCTTGAATGTGACAGAACTGTAAGCTTCCAAGAGACCATAACTTTGAACTGCTGACTGGTTAAAAATGAGGAGGAGGGAGCAAAAGATAAGGTAAGTTCCTATGAGTAGCTCCTGACATTCTGTATGACATGAATGGCTATTAGATTTGCTCCATTTAAAAAAGAAAAAGAGAGTTAAAAGGTTAACCACCTGTTTGACTGATTTGAAATGCTGAAGCAAAATATCTCATAGTTTGTACAGTGAATGGGCAGCTGTGCAGCTGTCAGTGGGATATTATTCACAAAATTAATATGATTTGAGATCTTACTTTAAAGAAAGAAGTGTAAGAATTCTTAATGGAATTAAATTCTCTTTGTGTGCCAAAGTCTCATCTAAGGTTTTATTATGCTGTGAGACGTGTCATACGATAAACAATATTCTATGTATGGCTATGGATTTACTTGAGATTTAATGAAAAAGAGAAAATGAAACTGTTTAATGGAAAATCTTTGCAATTACTTTCCAAAATAGCTTCTTAAATTGCTCTGTTTTCAGAATATTTTTGGCAAAGTAATATATTATGGTAACTACAATAGTAGTTCTAAAAGTCCTTAAAATCTTTTACTTTTTCTACCATTTAAAATTAATATTAAGTTAATGCTGGCATCATTCCAAACAAACCATCTTTAAATAGATTTGCTTTATATATTCCTTCTTATATGCTTATTTCATTAAAATGCCATGTTAATGGGCTTGCAGCTGGTTTTATATTGGAACTGCTGTAACAAGAGCTCTGTAGTCATTCCCAGAGCCATTGTATTACAGTATTTATAGAAGAAAGTAACTTCATGAATTATTTTTTTCCTGCATATTCAGTCTCTCTCTCCTTGTCCTGGCATCCTATTCTTCTCAGCTTATAAACATATTCAGGTTCTACCATTTAAAGAAAACCCTTCTAAACTCCATTTCTTCCTCCACTTACTGCTGCATCCCTTTCATTGACTCATAGTCCAATTGTTCCGAAAGTATTCTTCTGTATGTCCATCATAAATAAGGGAGCATAAGATGGGTTATAAGATCCAAGATTTCAACCTGGACTGAAGACTGAAGAGCTCAGAGCGGGAGTAGGTAAGAGAGTCAGATTAGCCACTGATGAGTTCTGGGCCTCAGCTTATAAATGTCTGGGTACAAAAATATGAAAATGTGTTCAACATTATTAGACATTAGCAAAATAGAAATGGTAACTGCAGTGAAATACTCCTACACATCTAGTAGAATGTCTATGATTATAAACAAATCCAGCAATATGGAATACTGGAGAAAATGTAGAGCAATCGAAACTTTTATGCTTTGCTGTGGTAATGTAAAATGGTTCAGCAGCTTTGGAAATATAGGAAATTTTATATAAACCTTAAGCATGGTTACTATAGGGTAAGCAATTCCCATCATACACAAGAAATATGAAACCTAATGTATATATAAGACTTGAACATAAGTTTTCATACCAATTGTATTCACAAAACGTAATAATTTGAATGATTAAAATAGCCATTAACATGGGAATGCATGGTTTTTAAAATACAGTTCTATCTAGCAAAAAGAAGGAGTAAATCACTGAGGCATACAAATCATGGAAAAATATCAGAAATGATTTATTAAGACAAGAAAACCACAGAAAAGTGAAGGTGTATTATTTCTATGTATGAATTTTTAGAATGTTCAAAGGTAAGTTACATTAGACTTTACATCAGATTTTAGAGGGAGGATAAAAATAGAATAGACTGAAGAGGCATGACAAAATGTTGGAGGTGATGGGAATATTCTGTATTTTGACTGGAATAGGGGTTTGGAATGTTTACATATTTGTCAGGGTTCATAAAACTATGCTAAAAATCCATGGACATTATTGTATGTAAGTTACATATACCAAGTAATATAAAAACTTAATAAAACAAAGCAAACATAAAACTAAATACAACCACCTAGAGAAAGGATTTTAATTCCATACAGGAGTCTGTGATATCAATATGAGATAGAAATCAAATAAGGGAAATCTTTGGTGAAGGAGGTGTTTGTAATTTTGTTTGCAAAATGAATTAGGAGAAGAGCCCCTTAACGTTGGAAGTGTGCAGTGGAATTTTGTCTGGTTAGGATTGGTCCAAAGACAATGAGAGAAGAGAAATACAGACAAATATAATGGAGAGAAATGGAGACAAGCATCGCCAACAATTTCAAAGAGTTTTTATCAAAAAGAAGCAAACAGAGAAAAATTGGGAGGGACAAAATCTGGTCTCCGCATTTTTTAAGATAAAAAATTGATATCATATTTGATATTGCAACTGCTATTTATGTTGCAGTGTTTAGTCAGTATTGACAACATGAATAATACTTAATGAATATTTAAATAATAAAGGAAAGAAACTAATATGTGTTACCTGCCTGCAAGAATTGACAGGAGAACAGAATAAAATTTTGTTTCTGCCTGGGAAAGTGCAATAAGAGCAAGAAGAAAGAGGGTAATTGTGGAAGTAGGAAAAAATAATGGATAACTGAAAGCAAAAGTAAATGGCCTGAATTTTACTAGTATTTACTTTTGAACTGTGGTATTGAACTTCAATACTCTAGACTTTATTGTGAATTTTAATTGTCCATTTATAAAACAAGGTTAGCACATAAACCAAGTCCTTACTCAAGGTAGGCTATGCTAATCAATTACGGCACCACTTATGTTTCAAATTGGATAGGGCCTTAACTCATCTCTTCAAGAAGCAATTACCAAACTATTAAGAAGAGCATGAAAAAATAAATTATTTGTCACATCTCTTCTAAAAGTTCCTAGTCCTAGGGCTAAACTAGCCTCCCATCCTATATATTTCTTTGGAGTATAGTTACATATCATAAAAGACTTTAGGTTCTTAAAAAGTGAAAGGTGAATATGTTCAATATAAATGATTAATTTTGTATTTTTGATGGGTAGACCTGCATCCTGAGCTGATCAGTTCAGATGATTTTTGATTGAAAAAATTAGAAATTACCTATTGATTCATTTCAAAGAACACACTTCTGTTTTCATTGATTCTTCCTATTATTTTCTACATCCTTTTTCCTTTATTTCCACTTTGATATTTGTTATTTCCTCTTTTTTCTAGTTTTGTGTTTATATTGCTGTTTTTTCTTCTCGGCACTTATAGTGCATTAGGTCATTGATATGGACTATTTAACTCTCAATTTCCCTCTAAGCACTCTTTTGGCTGTATCTCATAAGTTTTGCTACATGTACTTTCATTTTCTTGTTTTTAAGCATTTTCTAATTTTCCTTGTGATACCTTTTGATCAATTGGTTGTTTCAGAATATGTTGTTTAACTTCCACATTCTTGTAAATTTTCCATTTTTCTGTCATTTATTTCATGTGTCATTTCATTGTGGGTTATGTTTGAATAGATCAACCATTAAGAAAACTGTAGCTAAGCTAAAAAGAAGGAAAATATGAATAACTAAAATAAGAACCCATAGACACATACACCCTACCAAAAGTGAACCAAGGGTATGTACAGAACCTAAACTGATCGATATGAAGCAATGGCATTGAAACAGTATTAAACAAACAAACAAACAAACTTCCAACAAAGAAAAGCCCCAGAATTAGATGGATTCCCAGCTGAATTTTACCAGACCTTTAAAAAAATTAATGCCAGTATACCTCAAATTATTTGATGAAATAGAAAGGGAAGGGATACTCCAAATTCATTCAATGAAGCCAGAATCACATTCATACTAAAACCAGATAAGGGACACATCAAGTAAAGAAACACCACAGACCAATATTCCTGATGAACACAGATATAAAAATCTATAATAAAATATAGGAAATTCATATTCAAAACACATGAAGAAGAGTCTACATAATGATTGAATTGGTTCCATTCTAGGGATGCAAGGAATGTTTAACATATGCAAATCTATGACATAATTCCTTACAAAAATAGAAGGACAAAACTCATATTGTCATTTTATTAGATGTAGAAAAGCCCTTGGACAAAAATCTAGCACCCATTCATGTTAAAAATACTGGAGCAACTATGGGTAGATGGAACTTACTTCAACAGTCTAAAAGAAGAATATATATATATATATATATATATATATATATATATATATATATATATATATATATATATAGACAAACCCAAAGCCAACATTATACCACAAAGAGAAAAAAACTAAGAGAAATTCCTTTAAAATCAGGAACAAGATAAGGATATCCACTCTTACTTCTCCTATTCACTATAGTAGAAATTTTAGCCAGAGCAATTAAGCAAGAGAAGGAATTTAAAGTGATACAATAGGAAAGGATGATGCCAAATTATCAGTTTGCAGATGATGTGATCCTATACTTAGAAGAACCAAAACAAACAAACAACAACAACAAAAAAAAACCTCACCAGAAGACTCCTAGAGCTGATAAACACAGCACAAATCAGATACAAAAGCAACATGTAATAATTGCTTTTTGAATGTTAAACCAACATTACTTTTCATGGGCTAATCTTTATTTATTCGTGAATTTTTGTCCTTTAATGTATTTTTGAACTTGATTTTCTTACCCTTTTTTCTTCTTTTGGTGTTTTGGATCAAACCAAGGGATTTATGAATGCTAAGCAATTGCTCTACCACTGAGCTAAATTACAAGCCCCTTCTTATGTAATTTTAAATGTTCTTTTATTAATTAGGTATATTGGTCTGTAGTGTTTTTTAAATGTCTTTATTATATTTTGATGGAATTATTTCAGCCCCATGCAATTTGCTTATCAGTGACTTCCCTTTCTTTCATTTGGTAGAAATATTTATGTAAGATTGGTGTTGGTTTTGCCCCCTCCCTTCTGAATTTGTGACACTTTCATCAAGAAAAATCTTCCTTATGATTTTCTTGTTGGAAGGTTTTCAAACTTAATTCAAAATCTTAATAGATATAAAGTTGTAGTATTAAATAATTATCCTTCCCCAATGATTATATATGTTTCTAATACTCAAAACCTATGAATTTTGTCTATTTGCCCAAGCTGGGGAGTATCCTTCAGATCATTGAGGTGAACCTAACATAATCACAATGGTTTTTAGGAGAGGAAATTAGGAAGTGAAGAATCAGTCTTTCTCATTGAAGCTGGACTTTATTTTTAGCTCAATGAAACTTATTTCAGACTTCTGTCATCTAAAACTAAAAGGAAACTATTTTGTCATAGGTTTAGAAGCCCTAATATTAATCATATGGTCATTTATCATATTTATGTCTTCCTAAATAATTTAAGGTCTGGTATTTTGATGCCTCCTGCTTCATTTTTCTCACTAAGGATTGCTTTGACTACTCTTCCCTCTTATTTTTCAAAATGAATTTCATGACTGATTTTTCTACAAAGAACATCATTGGAATTTCTTTGATTTCTTTCTTTAGTGTTCTGTAGTTTTCATTGTAGAGGTCTTTCTTCTCTTGTTAGATTGATTCCCAGGTATTTCATTTATTTTTTTTTTTTAAAGAAGATGCAGTCTTCTTTTTAAAAAAATATTTTTATTAGTTATTTATAGAGCTTTATTTTATATATTTATATGTGGTGCTGAGAATAAAACCCAGTGCCACACACATGCTAGGCAAGCACTCTTCCACTGAACGCCCGCCCCCCACAGCCCCAGCCCCAGGTTTTTTAATTTTTGAGGTTATTATGAGTCTGATCATTTTCCTGATTTCTATTTCACCTGATTCATCATTGGTGTATAGGAATACAATTGATTTATGGATGCTTATTTTATATCCTGCTACTTTGCTGAATTCATTTATGAGTTCTAGAAAGTTTTATGGTGGATATTTTTTGGGCCTTCTAAACATAGGATCATGTCATTAGCAAATAGGGACATTTTGAGCTCTTTTCCTATTTGTGTCCATTTATTTATTTAAGTTGTAGATGGACACAATATATTTTTATTTATTTATTTGTTTATTTATTTATTTATTTAATGTGATTGTGAGGATTGAATGCTGTGCCTCACAAGTTCTAAGCAAGCACTCTAACACTGAGCTACAACCCTTGCCCCTGTATCCATTTAATTTCTTTCTTTTGCCTATTTGCTCTAGCTAGAGTTTCAATACATATGCTGAATAGAAATGGTGAAAGAAGGCATCCCTGTTTTCTTCCAGTTTTTAGAGGGAATGTTTTCAATTTTTCTCCATTTAGAATGATGTTGACCTTGGGCTTAGTACGCATAGCTTTCACAATGTTGAGATATGTTCGTATTATCCCTAGTTTTTCTAGTGTTTTGAACAGGAAGGGATGCTGTATTTTGTCAAATTCTTTTTCTGTATCTATTGAGATAATCATGTGATTCTTGTCTTTAATCTACTGATGTGGTGAATTACTGATAGGTTGAATTTCAGTGAATTGATTTTTAGCAAATTAGTCTGCTTTCAGAGTTCAGTGACTAGTAAACTATAATTTTTGCTTTAATTTGTATTCAGTAAAATGGCAGAATAAGAGGTCCCCTGCTCAAATACCCCCATAGGAACATTAATTTATAACCATCCTTGGACAAATGTGCCATTGTGTTCTGGTGGCACTATGGAGGAGTCTATTAATTTGCAGAAGAGCCCAAGACCAAGGAATGTTGTTTGTGAGGGCAGGTCACACATAGGTGGGAAATTTGTGGCTGGGTCTCACCTACAGACCTGAAAATGGCTTTGTTTCCTTGTGGACTCAGCTGCAAGTCCTATTGTGCCACCAGAAGTCTCCACCAAGAGCCTTGAGGTGAGTCATGCCCACCTGTATCTTGAGTGACTGATACCCTGACCTCAGGCCTAGTTATGGACCATGAAGCATCCCTGTAAGTTAGGTAGATATCCTCTTAGCTAAAGTCTGTGAGTGTATTCTGTGAGTGGATCCATACATCTAGGAATTTACCAGGAGACATACACATCTGTGTCACCAGAACAGGCCTTCAGATCTTGGTCTTAGCTGTGTAACATGAAGCAACCCTGTGACTTTTCAACTAAATCTCATTCCAAGACCAGGGCCAGGCCTATTTCTTTAACACCACACCCAGTGACACTAAGATCTCTCCCTGGGAACCAATGGAAGCCACACTTATTTATGTACCTGAAAACAAGCCTTCTGTCTACAGTTCCAAGTGGGAAAACTCAGGTGGACTCTTATCCCAGCATAGACAAGGTCATAAAGGGAATCCAGTCCACCCAAGACCAAACAAAATCCATGATGCTGACTGAAGTGGCTAGTAAGTGGGCTGCCAATTGTGAAACCTACTTTAAACTTAGTTGTAGCCATATGACCCAGCTCCAACACCACTTGATTGAAACTGGAGATAATCCCATTAGCCAAAAGAAAAAAAAAGTGAAAAATACTGAAAAAAAACATAAGGGAATTTAGGATACCATCAGGAGTATGAATATGTGAACTATTGGGAGTTTCACAAGGAAAGAGAGAGGCAAGAAGCTTATTAAAAGAACTAATGGCAGAAAATTTCTCAAACCTTGGGAATGCTATGTACATCTACACTTGTGTGAATCACTGAACTCTAAGCAAATTTAACCTAAAGGACAATCCCAGGTTTGTTATAATAAAATTGTCAAAAGTCAAACACAAAGAGAATATTGAAATTTAGCAAGAGAATAGACAGTCACACATGCAGAAAGCCACATATAACTTTCAGAACAATTAAGACATTTTACAACAAAAACCTTGCAGGGTAGTTTGGAGACAGATTATATACTCAAAGTACTAAAAGGAAAAAAAAAATTGTCAACTAAAAGTACTACACCAAGAAAATAATTCTTTCAGAAATGAATGACAGAAAATAACATTTGCAGATAAAAAAATTGAGAATTTATCACCACTAGACCTGACTCCTTTAGTAAGGGAGTTCTTCAGTTTGATTAAAAGAATGTAAAGTGCCAAAAATGGAAACATAGGAAAGTATAAAATACACTGATAAATGTAAATACATAATCAATTCAGATTATTCTAGTAGTGCAATTTTAAGTAGTATAGAAATCACTTAAGTCTAAAATGAAAGTTGAAAGACAAAATAGTAAACATAATTATAGCTATAATAATTTCAAATGGATACATGATATATGTGTGATATTAATACCATAAAATGTGGTCTGTGGGATGCCGGGTTTTTGTTCTCACAACAAAAAGCCTCAGGGGTCACTCCAGGGAAAGTGGGCTAACTGGGCTGCATGAAATAAGAGACACAAATACCTTTTTGTTTGGGGTCCTCGCTGTGAGGGCTCCTATGACTTAAGGGTCCCCAGGAAGAGAGAGAGCAAGAGCACACACTGACCCCTTTTATATTGAGGAGAAGCTATTCAAATGAAGCAAGGGGTCAGGTTTCAGGGGGCTGAGTCTATCTTCATGATATCCACTGTCAGCAGGTTGACTGACACCTGGGTAGGCCACACCCAATGGCACAGTAAGAGAAGGGGACACACACAAGGCACTTCCATGGAAGATTCTATCCTAAACAGGGCAAGGGGTTATATTACAAAGGAACAGGTGAGCATAGCTTCACCCATGGGGCTGTAGCAAGACACACCCATGCCCGAGACACCGACCCTCTAACCCAAGAAGGGTGAGGAAAGCTCTGCCACATTTCTGTGACTGAGTGCCTCAGCACCCAGCTGGGGAGTGTGACTCAGTCACATGCATGCTTGGTCTCCTACAGTGGGAGAAATAGAATTCATATGTAATTGAAGTTAATTTGATAACAGCTTAATAGAATGCTATATTTATTACATATACAACTTCTATGACATACACAATACATAAAGAGAAAGGAATCAAAGCATGTTAATATAAAATAAAAATCACAAAGGACCAGGTGTGGTGGTGCATGCCAATAATCCCAATGGCTTGGGAGGCTAAGGCAAGAGGATTGCCAGTTCAAAGCCAGCTTCAGCAATGGTGAGGCCCTGTCTCTAAATAAAATACAAAATAGGGCTGGGGATGTGGCTCAGTGGTCAAGTGCCCCTGGGTTCAATCTCTAGTACCCACCCACACAAAAAAAAAAAAAAAAAAAAAAGAAAGAAAGAAAAAAGAAAAACCACAAAGGAATACAAAACAGGCAAAAAGGAACAATGGAATTACAACATAGTCATAAAACAATTAACAAGGTGTTAATAGTACTTATTAGTATCAAAGTTACCTTATATAAATATACTAAATTCTGCAGTCAAAAGACATAGTAGCTGAATGAATTAAAAACTAATGATATTCAACAATATGCTTTCCACAAGAGACTTTAGACTTAAGGATAGACATAGGCTAAAAGTGAAGGATTGGATAAAATATACTATATGCATCTGTTTTAACAAAATGCTCAGGTGTGGTTATATTTATAGTAGGCAAAACTTTTTTGTCATTTTAAAATAAAAAATGGAATTACTATATGACCCAGAAATCTCACCACTGGTTATATATCTAAAGCAACTGAAATGAGCATGTCATAGAGCTATCTACACTGCTTTTTTAAAATTGTAGCACTTTTACGATAGCTAGTATATAGACTGAAACTGAATTTATATCAATGTATGAATGAATAAAGAAAACATGGTATATGTATTTACAATAAAATATTATTCAGCCATGAAAAGCATGAAATTCTATTATTTGCAATAACACAGGTGGAACTGGAGATAATTGTACTAAATGAAAGAAGCCACACACAGAAAGACAAACATCACATGATCTTCTTTGTAAAATTTGAAAAAGCTCATCTCATGGAAGTATAGAGTAGAATAGTAGTTACTAGAGACTGCAAAGTGAATAGGAGTGGGAATGGGGAGAGGTTAGTCAATGGATAAGTTTCAGGTAGATAGGAGGAATAATTTCTTGTGTTCTATGGCACAGTAGGGTGACTATAATTAACAATTATGAATTATATATTTGAAAATACCTAGAAGAGTATATTTGAAAGTTTTTTCCACAAAAAGTGATACATATTTGAGTTGAGGGATATACTAATTATGCTGATCATTACACAATGTAATATGTATCACAACATCACTTTGAATCCCATAGATTTGTGCAATTATTATGTCCATTAAAAATTTAAAAAAATCATTCCAAGAAGAAGTTCATTATATAATAATAAAGAAGTCAATTCATGATGAGGATATAATAATCATGGATATTTATATATCCAACTTTGAAATACTTAAATATAAAAAAAAACAATTATTACAACTGAAGGAAAAATAGACATCAATACAGTAATAGTAGAGTACATTACCCCACTTTCAATAATAAATAGAGAAATGAGACAAATTCTACTTAGAAACAGCAGACCTTCATAACATTGTAAACCAATGAGACTAAGGAATATATATGGAATATTCCATTTCACAACAACAGAACACACATTCTTTTCTAGTCCACATGGAACATTTTGGTGGTTAGATCATGTTGGACCAGAAAACAAGACTTAACAAGTTTAACAAAATGTTAAATAATACAAAATGTCCTTTTTAACCTCAGTGATACATGAAATCAAAACCAGGAAGAATTTTGGGAAATTCACAAATGTGTTAAAATTAAATAACATAGTTTGGCATAACCAAGTGTTCAAGAAGTAATTGATAAAAAAGTTAAAATTTATCATAAGGATGAATATAGAAAATCAACATACAAAAACTTATGGGACATAGAAAATGCAGTCTTAAGGGGCTGGGGATATGGGTCACTGGTAGAGTGCTTGACTAGCATGTGTGAGACACTGGGTTCAGTCCTTGGCACCACATAAAAATAAGTAAAATAAAGGTCTATTGACAACTAAAAACTATTTTTTAAGAAAGAGGAAAGCATATAGCCATAAATGCATACAGTAGGAAAAAAGATCTCATATAAACAATGTAAATTTATACTTCTGGGAACTAAAAAAATTAAGATGAGAAATAAAATGAAAAGGGTTAAAAGAAAAACCCAAAGAAAAGATAAACAAAATTAAGATACCTTTAGTTATACTGAGAAAAAAAGAAGATTCAAATAAATTTAGAAAGAAAACATTGCAATTGATAACACAGAAATTCAAAGAATTATGAGATACTATCATGAATAATTACATACCAACAAACTGAAATACCTAAGGAAAAATTAATAATTTCATAGAATCATACACTTTTCACAACTGAATCATGAATAAATAAAAAAGTAAGTAAAACAATAATTAATAATAATGAATGAATCAGTAATCAAAATCTTCCCAACAAATAAAAGGACATGACCTGATTGCTTCACTAGGGAACTCTAACAACTATTTAAGTATTAATTATTGCAAACCCTTCATAAACACTTCCAAAATTTGAAGAGGAAGGAAAAATTCCAAGTCATGTTGTAAGGTCAGCATCACCCTCACACCCAAACCAGATAACACTGTAAAGCCATATTGAGAAAGAAAGAATTTGAAGTGATCTCACATCCTGATTCAAAATACATTGCAAGGCAATAGTAATCAAAACAGTATGGTGCTGGCAAGAAACAGAGTAATGGAGGAGAATTGAGAACTCAGAACTAAATCCATACATAAAATATCAATGAATATTTAACAAAGGCCCCAGGAAACACAATAGGGGAAGGCCAACCTGTTCAATAAATGTTATTTAGAAAACTGGATATCCACAGGTGAAATAATGAAATTAGACAATCAGCTCTCACCATGTGCAAAAACAAACAAACAAACAAACAAACAAACAAACAAAAAACCCTCAAAATTATCAAAGGCTTAAATATAAAGCTTCAAACCATAAAAGTCCTAGAAGAAAACATAGGAAAAAATCTCAACACTGGTGTTTGCAATAATCTGTTTGATAACAACAAAAATAAGAATAAATAAATGGGACTAAGTAAAACAAAAAGTTCTACACAGCAAAGGAAACAATAAAATTAAAAAACCACCTGTGATATAAGAAAATATTTGAATATCACGTATATGTAAGGAGACTAATATGATAGACATAAGTATTAATATGATAAACATAAGGAACAAAATAACTAAAAAAATCAAAATCAAATAACCTAATTAAAAAGTTGCCAATAGGCCTGAAAAGATATTTCTCAAAATAAGACATACGAATGATCAACGTATATATGAGAAGGTGTTCAACATCACTGATTATGAGGAAGATGCCAATATAAACCACAACAAGATATCACCTCACAGCTATGATGGCTATTACCAAAAAGACAAGAGATAGCAAATACTGGCAAGGGTGTGAAGAAAATGGAACCATCATATACTGTTGGTAGAAATGTAAATGAATACAAACATAGTGGAAAACTCTACAGAGGTTTCTAAATAATAAAAAATATAACTAATATTTGACCCTGTGATCCTACTCCTATTTATCCAAAGAAATGAAATTATTATGTTGGAGAGATATTTGCAATCTATGTTCTAGTACCATTATTCACAATATGGAGTCCACCTAATTGTCCATAAATGAATGATTGAATAAATAAAATATAGTATATATGTAATGGAACATTATTAACCCATACAAAAGAAATTCTGCCATTTGTGACAACATAAATAAACCTTAGTGATATACTGTTAAGAAAAATAAGTCAGACACAGAAAGACATTGCATGATCTCACTTGGATGTGAAATCTAAAAATAATAACCTCAATGAAGCACAGAGTAGAAAAGTGATTATCAGGGTCACTTTAATTTATAAAATGAATCGATTCTTAGGATTTAATGTATAGCATATTGAGTCAAGTTAACAATAATTTAATACTTGCACATAATAAAGTATTCTCACCACAAGTACAAATATACCCAGTAGCAATTATGTAAGGTGATTTTATGTGTTTTATGTGCTAATTAACTCGATTGTTGTAATCATTTCATAATGTATACACTTCATCAAATCATCACATCATGAGCCTTGAATATATATAATTTCTATTAATTATAACTGAGTAAATTGCAAAATATTTTTTCATTTGTTTATTTGGAAATTTATCTTTGTTTTAATTAATTTTTATTGAACAAAGATTTTTCAAATTATGAATTAAATTTGTGCTTCTTGTAACAAGTGAAACAACACATTACATCTGGATAGCCCAACCTCACATGCCATATTAACCACTGTACTTTTCTCACTGTTCACATGAATACACGTATACTTTTGTACACACTTAAGAATCAGAATTATGTACACTTTTATAGCATTTCTAAGAACTCTTTTTAGAAATAAATCTATTAAAATGTCAGGTATAAAGCAGGATAGAATGGCCTAATCTCTGGCTGAATGAGGACCATGTAGGCAATTTAAAGACCTTGAAATACATGGATCTGAGTCAGAGCCCATGCTGGAAGGCCACCCTAAGGAACCTGTGATAAGCCCTCATACTCACTAATGGAGGTAGAGGGGAGGCCTGCCCTTTCTCTGAGAGAAACCATGTCATATTACCTTAGTCTTGTCTGTACTGTATATAAAGTTATATAAAGCATAAAAATAAAATGAAGACTTGTGATGCAGAATCAAAAGAAAGTACAATTGGGCTAGGATGTGGCTCAAGCGGTAGCATGCTTGCCTGGCATGCGTGCACGCCCGGGTTCGATCCTCAGCACCACATACAAACATGTTGTGTCCGCCGATAACTAAAAAATAAATATTAAAAAATTCTTTAAAAAAAAAAAAAAGAAAGTACAATCATTTCAAGCAGGTCACTGATATTCCAGAATATACTGCTTTATCACAACCATTGTCAATATGTGAAAGGTTAATAAAAGTATCATAAAAAATGAAAGAAAAAAGCTATTTCTAGAGAGATCTGGAAACTTGAACTAAATGGAAATAAAATAAAACTGTATCCTCTACAGGTAATATTCCACATGGTTGACTTTGGGGTAGTTTGAGAGCTGAAGGAAAAAAAAAATTAAAAGACTACTGTGTTGACCAAGCCAAATACATCTTCAAAATTCCATGCAAGACCTGCTGGTTTGGTACCCCATGACTTAAAAGAAATATATAATGTGAAACAGAAAATTGCACAGCTAAACAAAATGAAATCTCCCCTGTTTCACACATAAAAAAATAGCAAAATGATTAAAGCAATCATCTGTGATATTGATTCTAATTTGGGGCAAGATTAGAGATCAGGAAGTATTGAGATCTTATGAGCAAGTAATACTTTGGTAGAAAAGGCACTTTCTGTTTGAACAAAATGCATTCAAGTTATGCCTTCAGTATTCTTGAGTTATAGAACATTGGGTAGAAGAGCTCAACTTCTCTGCCTTTCCCATATTCCATATATTTCAAAATAGAAATTCTTTTACCATAGTTACTGAATGCCTATAGTATATTTAGAACTATGCTAGGATTTAGGATTCAATAGTAAATTAAAAAATGGGTCAGGGTGGTTCATGCCTGTAGTCCTACCTACTCAGGAGGCTGATTAAGCAGGATCACTTGAGCCCAGAGTTTGAGAGCAGCCTAGGCCACATAGACTCTCTCTCTCAAACAAACAAAAATCTGAACTACAGAGGTATAGACCCTATGTGGTAGTGGGAGAAATATAAATCTAATAAAAACAAGAGAAGAAAGAAAATAATTACAAGTTGAAGTAAATGTTATGATGAAAACTGACAAGAGATAGATAATACCATGGTGATAAGAGTTTAGGCATATAATACCTGATTTTAAACATACTATAGAGCCATAGTCAGAAAAATAGCATGGATTTGGGATAGAAACAGACAGATATATCCATGGAACAGAATAGAGGACCAGAAAATAAATTTATGCACTTGAGCCAGATTCTTGACAAAGATGCTAAAAAATATAAGTTGGAGAAAAAGTAGCCTCTGAAAGAAATGGTTCTTGATAAACCAGATATCCACATGTAGTTTGAAACTAGACCACTGTCCCCTTGAAGAAAAATCAAATAAAATGGATCAAAGATCTTAATGTAATACCTAGAACTCTGTCTGAAAATACTTATAGGGGAAAACATTTCAACATATTGGCTCAGGCAATGATTTTAATAATAGGACTCCAAACAGACAAGAATAAAAAGCAAAACTGACAATGGATTGCATGAAACTAAAAAGCTTTTTTTTTTCCTTTTTCTTCTTTATGTACAGCCAAGAAAGCAATCAATGGAGTAAAGAAAATACCTATGGGGGAAAATTTTTTCCATCTATTCCTCTCACAGAGGATTAATATGTAGAGTCATAAAAAACTTAAAAAAACAAGTAATCCAATCAGTCAATGGGCAAATGATCTGATCAGAAACAAATGAAGTACAGATGGCCAATAAATACTTTATAAAAATGCTCAATTTGTTAGCTATCAGGGAAATGCAAATTTAACTACAATAAAATTCAATCTCCTTTACTTAGTAGTTATTATAAAAATTGATAAGTAAATAGCAAATGCTAGCAATGATTGAAAAAAAAATGGAACCCTTATACACTGTTGGTAGTAATGTAAATTAGTACAGCCACTATGGAAAAGAGTATGAAGGCTCTTCAAAAAGCTAAAAAGACACCTACCATATGATTCAGCTATCCCACTCCTGGATGTATATCTAAAATTCAGTGGCATACAAAAGAGATAACTGCACACTCGTGTTTATTGAGGCACTGTTCACAGTATCCAAGATAGAAATCAGCCCAGGTACACATCAACAAATGGACATAATGAATATATGGTGTATATACACAATAGAGTTTGAACCAACCATAAAGAATGAAATTATAAAATTTCAGGAAAGTGGATGAAATTGTAGAACATCATATTAAGTGAAATAAGTCAGACCCAGACAAGGATTGTATGCTCTTTCTACCAAAAAAAAAAAAGTGATCTGAAAGCAGAAGAGGAACCATTCAATTCAATTCAGGAAAAGGAAGGAGTTGGGAGAGGCAAGAGAGAGAGGGTGGACATGATCAATGCATAGTGAATTCATATAGAAAATGTCACAATGAATACCATCAGTTTGTGCAAGTAATGTATGTTATTTTTAAAAACTATAGGCTTTGGATCCCATTCCCACTTTGTCATTGACTGCCTTCATGGCCTTGGATAAATCATGTAACAGCTTCATGGCTTCATTTTCTTTTTTGAAAAGTCATTTTATGCAAATCTTTGTGAGAAACTTGAGAGAATTAAATGAGTTATTAAATGAAAAATTCTTATAATAGTGCCTGGCACATAGTAAGTACTCAATAAAAGTTAATTTTTATTTTTATTACTTACAGAGTTGATGTATGAATTAACAAACTTGTCAGGTAAGAATAAATGTAAAGCAAGGCAAATATGCCATTATTTTCCTTATACCCTGTGCTACAGAAATAGCAAACTAAAATTTGTCACACCATGCTGTGTCACCTGAGCTTAGAATGCCCTCCTAGTCCCACATTCCTTACATTCAGCCTTCTGAATCATCTTTCCTATTTAGGATCAGTCACCAGCTCCAAAAAGTCATGTCTGTCTCACTTTCCTCCCAGATAGCTTATCACACCTCTTTCTATATACATTCTATACATTACTGAATTTCATGTTCTGACACTGTTTTGTTTCCATGGTTCTCTCCCATAAGAAGCTGTAGAGTATCTCAAAGACACAGACTCAGTTTCATATGCATTTTTCAATTTCTACAAGATCTGTAGTGGCTAATGCTTAGTAGGTTTTCAAAAATTATTCATTGAATGATTGAATGGATAAATGAATTTTTTCATTGGCATCTTTCAAACATTTAGCAGTTACTCAAATGAGCAGATGAATTTGTGATGCAATGAAGAAAAAGTATGCAATAAAATTAGGTATGAGAAACAGTACTAAAACTGATTCCTACCTTTTTACAAAAACCATATTTAGTCTCCTTAACAACCCTGTTAGATATTTCCAATTATTATCCACATTTTCAGAAGTACAAAATGAGACTTGAAGAAGATTAAGCTGATTGTGCCAGATCATATTTATTTAATGTTTTTAAAATTATTTTTGCAATGCTGGGGATTAGACTAAGGGTTTAATGCATGCTTGGCAAATGTTCTACTACTGAGCCACATCCCTAACTACATATAGCTAATAAAACCATTTTTGGTTGCTATATACTAATTAAGCTTTTGTTAGCTATAGTAGCATTGTTTTAGAACCATGATATTCAAAATAGATTACGATAAAACAATAATAGAAATATTTTAATGTTTTATGGCTAAATAAACTTGGGAAATACTACACCCTGCTCTTGAAGGATGCACAATACACTTATCACATAACACTTTCAAAAGTTCTATAATAACAGATGTAATTGCTTTTCTTAATACGGCCTAGCCTAACTGACAGAAATTGGCATTTCATGGAACCAAGTGAGATTCAAAAAAACTGTATTTCTGAGGAATATACTTTGGGCATGTGCTCACGAATCTTTGGAATCAAAGCAAACAGTTTTACATGATCATCTATAAAATGCTCCTTGATTTGAGAATGTTCCTGCCAAACTGGAATCATTTGGATAAATATATAGCTGTATGCAAGGAGAATATCTCAATTTATATGAGATGTTTATATCCATTTTTGAGTGTACTGCTTTCTGTTAAATTTTAAGTGAACATGCAAAGAGGGAAATGACTTTTACCACATTATCTATGTGCTTAGTGACAATGGCAATGCGGTACTTAAGGTAGAATATGCCTCTATCAAAAAAAGATCCCATCAAGGCTTTTAGCATTCATTCTTGTTCAAATTAAACAACTGATATTTATCCGTGCAATGAACTAATTTGTGTTTTAGGATGTTACATATTTTGGAAAAATGATATAAGGAATTACAATCACTTAGAAAATTCCATTAATGAAGAGAGTGAATTTGTAAAGATGTTATAACTTGGAGATTGTTGAATTTCTTGGCTTCACACTTTCAAATGAATATTGTCATATGATGTCATTGTCTGAGTTTAGTGTTATAACTACATTGCCAGTAAGTACTACTGTTTTAGTACTACTACTTTGCATTGAAAATGTGAGAAAGGAGTAGGTGCGGGCTGTATACCTAAATGATGCATTGCTCCAAGAGAAGGTCAAATTCTGGCATACTACATTGTAAAACTTAATATTTGAAAATGTCTGGACAATAGAAAATATAAGCACAAAGACTTAAAGAAAAAAAAAATTGGTTACAGAGATATAAAGCAAGTAATTACAGTCCAGTTTAGATAAACACTCTGTACACATCTCTGGATACACAGATATACACAAACACACTCAGATCCTTTAGGGAATGAGGTCGGATATAAATAATTAAAATATTCTGAGTGTGGATAAAAGGGAATGGAAAAATATTAAAGCCATCAGATAAGCATCCATATCTGTGGATCATATGGTAAAAGGCAATTGCTAAAGTTTTGCTGAAATTTGCCTCTAACATGATAGTTATCAAAATTGGCTGTGGAAAAATCTAGCTCAGGTGCTATTGGAGACAAATATTTTACTATAATATTACTTAAATATATACAAAATAAGACTAGCTACTAAGTTATTCTGATAATGCTCAAAGTACTTTAAAGCAAAACATTTGTAATTAAATGATGATAAAAGTATAGTATCTATGGAAACAAGAGCACTGCACAAAAGATGATTATGATACTGACTGACACAGCCCCCATAGTTGTGCTTTACAAAGCCCATACTAAAAAGGATGGTGTGATGATTAAGAATCTGATTTTCTCTAAAGTAAGTGGTTATTGTTTCTAAATGGAAGATGATGAACAATTTAAATCTGTTATCTCAGAAGTTACCAAGTGGGGGTATTCAGAAATGAGTAAAAGCATTGTCCTTGTAACTAAATCTAGGTGCTGCTATAATCAACTTTTGTGACTTAGAGGACAGTGACCAATTATGCTAAATGGGTTTCAAGGACTTAAAATAGACTCAACTAATCAAGTCTATTATTATGGTTATTTTGTTTCTTTGTGTTAAATTTTTTGAGTTTTTTATTAGTTGTTTATGGACCTTCATTTTATTCATTTATTTGTATGAACAAACCCAGTGCTTCACACATGAGAGGCAAGCCTCTACTGGTGAGCCACAACCCAGCCCCATTTTTATATATCCTGGAGATTAATGCCTTATCTGTGGTGCATGTAGCAAAGATTTTTCTCCCATTCTGTAGGCTCTCTTCATGCTCTTGATGGTTTCCTTTTTTTGTGAAGAAGCTTTTTAGTTTGATGTCATCATATTTTTTGATTATTGATCTTTACTTCTTGTGCTTTAGGAGGAAGTCAGTTTCTGAGCTGATATATTGGAGTGTTGTACTTACATTTTCTTATAGCAGGTGAAGGATTTCTAGTCTAATACCTAAGTCCTTGGTCTACTTTGAGTTGAGTTCTTTGCAGCATGAGAGAGAGGGGTTAAATTTGATTTTGTTACATATTGCATTCCAGTTTTCTTAGCACCATTTGTTGAAGAGGCTATCTTTTTTCTCCAATACATGTTTAATGGGGTCTTTGTCTAGTATGAGATACCTATATATTTGTGGGTTTGTTTCTGTGTCATCTATTCTGTTCCATTGGTCTTCTTTCCTGTTTTGGTGCCAATATCATGCTGTTTTTGTTACTATAGCTCTATAGTATAATTTAAGGTCTGGAGTTGTGATGTCTCCTGCTTTGCATTTGTAAGGATTGTTTTTGTAAGGATTTATTTATCCTGGGTTTCCTATTTTTCCAAATTAATTTCATGACTGCTTTTTCTTTGTCTATTTAGAACATCATTAAGATTTTGGTGGGAACTGCATTGAATCTTTATAGTGACTTTGGAAGCATATATATTTTAACAATATTAATTTTGCCTATCCACTAACATGGGAGGTCTTTCCAGATCCATGAACATGAGAGGTCTTTCCATCTCCTAAGGTTTTAATTTCTTCTTTAGTATTCTGTAGTTTTCATTGTAGAGGTCTTTCACTTCTTTTGCTAGATTGATTCCCAAGTATTTTAGTTTTGAGGCTATTGTAAAGGGGATACTTTTCCTAATTTCTCTGTTAGCTGATTTGTCGTTGAAGTATATGAACACAAT
Source organism: Marmota flaviventris (assembly GCF_047511675.1). Classification (NCBI taxonomy): domain Eukaryota; kingdom Metazoa; phylum Chordata; class Mammalia; order Rodentia; family Sciuridae; genus Marmota; species Marmota flaviventris. The sequence continues at coordinate 4,011,091 of NC_092519.1, forward strand.
TGATTTATGAGTGTTAATTTTGTCAAATTGATTCTGCATTTCTTCCCATTTCCTGGCCCTCTTCCCTCCCTGCCCCCCTCAATCTCATACTCTGCTGATCTTCCCTCTGTTTTTATATCAGATCACCTGATTTTCCCCCTAACTTTGCTCTAGATTCCACATATGAAAGAGAACATTCAATTTAGCAAGATGTTCTCTAGTTCTAGTTCCATCCATTTAATGGAAAATACCATACTTTTATTCTTCTTTATGGGTAATTAAACTCTCTCTCTCTCTCTCTCTCTCTCTCTCTCTCTCTCTCTCTCTCTCTCTCTTTCACACACACACACACAGTGTGTGTGTGTGTGTGTGTGTGTGTGTGTGTGTGTGTGATATTTTCTTTATCCATTCATCTGTTGAAGGACATCTAGGTTGGTTTCATAACTTGACTATTGTGAGTTGTAATGGTATGAACATTAATGTGGTTGTATCACTATAGTGAGCTGATTTTAGTACTTCTGGATAAATACCATGGAGTGGGATAGCTGGGTCATATGGTAGTTCCATTATTTCAAGGACTTTCCACTCTGTTTTCTAGAGTGGTTTTACTAATGTGCCATCCCACCAACAATATTTAAATGTACTTTTCTTTTTCTGACAACCTCACCAGCATTTCTTTTTATTCCTATTCTTGATGATTGCCAATCTGATTGAAGTGAGATGAAACCTTAATGTTGCTTTGATTTGTATTCACTTGATTGTTAGAAATGTTGAACTTTTTTTCACATATTTGTCGGCCATTTTTTTCTTCTTTTGAAAAATGTTTCTTTAGTTCATTTGCCCATTTATTGATTGGGTTATTTGTTTTTATGGTGTTAAGCTTTTTGAATATGTATTTCCTCTATCAGAGGAATAGTTGACAGCTTGAAAGGTTTTTCTTCTCCCCATTCTGTAGCCTCTCTATTCACATTCCTGTTTCCTTTGCTGTGAAGAACTTTTTTTAATTTGATGTTGTCTCACTTATTAATTCTTAGTTTTATTTCTCATGCTTTTGGGTCTTGTTATGTAAGTCAGTGCTTGTGCCAATATGATGGAATGTTGGCCTTGTGTTTTCTTGTAGTAGTTAGAAGATTTCCACTCTAATCTTAAGTCTTTGATCCCTGTTGAATTGATATTTTTTTTTCAGGATGAAAGATAGGGATCTAATTTAATTCTTATACATGTGGATATCTAGTTTTCCATGCACCATTTGTCAAAAAGGCTGTCTTTTCCCCAACATATATTTTTGGCATTTTTGTCAAGTATCAGGTGGCTATTAGCATATGGGTTTGTGTTTGTGTCTTCTATTCTATTCATTTGTCTTCATGCCTGTTTTTATGCCAATACCATGCTAGTTTCACTATTGTAGATCTGTAGTATAAATTGAGAATCAGGTATTGTGATGCCTTTAAGCATCACTTTTCTTATTGAGAATTGCTTTGGCAATTCTGGGTCTCTTATTCTTCCAAATTAATTTAAGAACTGTTTTTTTTTTCAGTTCTGTGAAGAATGTCATTGGTATTTTGATGGAGACTGCATACAATGCATTATTATTAACTCTCATCACTATATGGTGTAATAGGTACAAAGCTTCATTTAGCGGAATATGTTTAGTTTAGAATATATTTTGATCATATATATTACTGGCATTTTGGGGCAGAATTAAAATTTAGTTATATTTAATTCATCTAAAGGTGTTTTTCACCCCATCTTCCAAAACGTTTTGAATTTACTTAATCATTAATCTCTTTCTTGAAGTTGTAACTTTATTGAAAATTCAGTTCTTGAAATGCATATTAAAACATGAATCCGTGATATAAATTAGCTTGTGATTTTATAAGCCTGTTGTATTCACATATGTACATAGGAAAGTTAAGTCAGACTCATTCCATTATCTTTCCTATTTCTATCCCTTCTCCTTCATTCCCCTTTGTATAATCCACTGAACTTTTGTTTTAACCCTCCTCTTCTTATTGTGGGATAGCTTCTGCATATCAGAGAGAACATTTGGCTTTTGTTTTTTGGGCATTGGCTTATTTTACTTAGCATGATATCCTCCAGAACCATCCACTTACCAGGAAATGTCATAAATCTTTGAAGAAGACAGTATATTGTGTTACTAATTTGGATTTAATATCCTGGTTAATTAATTAAGACATAAATTAATTTTAATAAAAAAAACATAGTAATACCTTTGTCATGAAAACAGAATCCTTACTGTAATGATTTGTGGATTACCTAGGAAAATTTGTCTTTACAAAAACAGATTTATTGAGGTATAATTAATACACAAAAGCTTCAAATAAAGAATTCAATTGATATGCTTTAGACATTCACATACTATGATACTATCACCATGGTAATAGACTTCAAAAATAAAAAAGGAAAGAAAAATTGGTTTTACCCCTTGAAATTGTACTTTTTGATATTATCAACCACAATAGCCCAATAGTCAGGATATTTTTCAGTTCTATGCCATTGGATTTATTTTGCTTTGGAAAAGTTTGACCTACACCTGAGCTCACCTAAATGCCTGCCATCTTAGTATCTTTGTTTCAACACTGTCATTAATAAATCTCATCTTTTGTATTAACCTGAACCCCCAGAAAGATTTACTGTCACTTCTTCTATGGTGACTTTTCTCATTGATGGGAAAGAAGATAAGATAAAGGCAAGGAAAAAAGTGTGATCCTTATACAAAATAATATCTTAGATTTTTTTCTCATTTCCATTTTTCTCTGAGATGTATTTACAGTTTGTATTTCTGGAAAGACTTTTTCATTACATGATGCATAAACATGAAGAATGTGTAGTGATATCCATTCTGTTTGTGGTTGGTTTGCTTTTTATGCCTATATTTTCTTGCCCTTGTCAAGAAATAAAAGTGATTTTTGCAGTTTTCTTCACTGCCTTTTTATGAGTATAAAAAAGTACTTGTCCTTATTATTTTTCATAGATCTTTTAGTAAAGCAGTTGTCAAATAAAACCTTTCCACTCTGGGTTGTTGATTTTATGGTAACAACCAGAAGGTGGATGATTTTAATCATTTGACAACATATTAGGATGAAAGCAAAAAGTAATGGATATCTGCATGTCTTCAAATGTGCACTGTACACCAAAAAAGCAGGATGAATGCATGCCTTGATAAGTACCTGGTGTATCTTTGTCCACCAAATTTCTTTTGGACCTCCTTAAATAGTTAAAAAATCTAGGCAGAGACACTGCCATCTGCTATGGCCCACAGCACAGGCAGCCCAGAGTAAATGCCAAGAGTTTTATTGGGATGTTTTTTCTCAATTTGTTACTGCATCTGGTCCCATTCATGGCACTAGATGTCAGCTGATGCAGACAGATAGAGGAAAGTGATTGAAACATATAGATTTCAAATGGCAAAGTGGGAGGCTATCTGAAAGCATTTTGTTTCTTTGTATTTGTTTCCTGAAGTCTAATGAACACAGAAGGCAGCAAGGATTGACAAGCAGGAATACTCCAGTGTGAGCTTCCAGAGAGTGCTTACTGCTCTGACTGTTTTATTAGTACCAAGTGGCAGGACCCAAGAGAGAGAATGCCCATCTTCACAACAAGTTGGAATATAATTATCAATGTACTGTCTGCTACTATATATTTTTAGTACATTTTTGTATTCTGTTTGGGTACTCATCCTCATGTGATCAGAATTCACTCAGGAGTTATTTTATTCATTGTCTCCTGTTTTGATGGATGGACATTCACTGTTCTTCAAACTCTGCAATTCAGTTATTACCATTCACATCAGACTCAGAGATATCCAATAAAGAAGGAATATGTGTAGTCTCCAGAGCATAATGAGACAAGAATATATAAGAGTCATGCTACAGATGATATAATTGTATATATAAGAGATATTAGAAATGATGTAAAACTGAAGCATTTGGAAAGATAAAAAAGATGACCACAGAAGAGGTAGGCATACAGTGGATACATTACTTTTTTAAAAATATTTTCAGTTGTATATGGACTCAGTACCATTATTTTATTTGCTTTTATGTGGTGCTGAGGATAAAACCCAGTGCCTCATACATTCTAGGCTAAGGACTCTACCACTGAGCCACAACCCCAGCCCCAGTGGCCACATTCTTAATGATTCAAAGTGCTATGTTCTGAATTTCATGTTCAAATTCTCTGGGAACATTTTGCATGTGTTTCCAATATTTAATTCAAATTTTACTCAAATATACTTGTTTTAAGAGGTGAATATATTAGATATTTTTCATATAATCCTGTGAAACTCAGAGAGCTACGGTGATAAATATGCCAACCATAATTCTTTTATTTTTTTAATCATAAACACTTTAAAAAATTATATATATATATATATATATATATATATATATATATATATATATATATATATATATATACATTTTCTTCTAGTAGGCACAGGGTCTCTGATCTAATGCCTAGGTCCTTGATCTACCTTGAGTTGAGTTTTGTGCAGGGTGAGAGAGAGGGTTTTGGTTTCATTTTGCTGCATATGGATTTCCAATTCTCCCAGCACCACTTGTTGAAGAGGCTGTCTTTTCTCCAATGTATGTTTTTGGTACCTTTGTCTAGTATGTGATAACTAATGTGGGTATGTATCTATGTCTTCTATTCCTTTGGTCTTCATGCCTGCTTTTGTGCCACTACCATGCTGTTTTTGTTACTATAGCTCTGAAGTATAATTTATGGTCTGGTATTGTGATGCCTCCTGAAATTCTTTTCTAAGGAAGAATCATTTTCTTGATGATTTACATATAATGCATTGTTGCATGAATGATACAAACAAACTCATAGTATAAATAGTGGTGTCAGGGGCTGCGGTTGTGGCTCAGTGGTAGAGTGCTTGCCTAGTATGTGTGAGGCCCTGGGTTTGATCCTCAGCACCACATAAAAATAAATACAAATAAAGGTACAATATATTTGTGTCCAACTACATCTAAAGAATAAATATAAAATGAATAAATAAATAAGTAGTGATGTCAGAACAATAGTCACCCTGTTTTCTTCTCAGCTCAAAGAGGGAGAGAATCAAATCTCTATTATGTTTTATATTAATATGAAGTATATGACTATTGGTTCAACTCCTACATTATACTGGCTATTTATGTTCATACAATGTAAGAAAAAATCTACCCCTAGTAACGACTAAATCTTTAATCTATCTAAATTTATTTCTTACGAAGTTAGATGTGCTAATGAATGACCCACTACAAATTGATCTCCATTTCTGAAAAACACCTGTGCTGCATCTGAGAGTTGTTCTCATTAGTAAATGGGAAACTGGTGCATTTTGTGTCATTAGTATCCTAGGAATCACCATAGAAACAGTGATAGATGGTTAAAAGTAAAAAGTTCCAGGGAAGATCTTGTCAACATATGAAATCCATCAACAAGAAAGTCTAACTTAGATGAAAATGGAGAGATGTTAGTGTCTGGGTTACAAAGGAATTATGAAATATGATTCACATCATTAACTTATCCTGTGAAATTATACCTTATTTTATTTATAAGGTTACTATTGGTTAGAAGATAAACACTTTGAAGTAAGCAAGAAACATATTCTTTTTCATGATTTTTTTTTCCATAATGGTCTTCCATTCTTGCATAGGTAAGTGAATGAAGCCATTACTATCTCCACTTTATAAAATCAAAATACAAATAACAAAAAGTTTAGTGACTTTTCAAGACAATTTATTAATTTTCACCCTGATTTTGTACAGATATATTTAACACAAATAAAATTAGATATAAATAAGCTATCACAGAAGTGGTATTCAAAATAGAGAAAAGCAAACATGTTAAGAAAATGACATAAAATATGAGGTTAAAATTTTAGTTAAAATTTCTAAACATACAACTGCTATGGGTAGGACCCATCTTTGACTTTATGCTTTCTAGAATCCACTGCATAAAGGAGAACTTGGTGATTTATTAAAAAACACACACACAGTGTCCATAAATACATAGGATTATATGAAAAATGTATTGTATTCTGGGAATAGAATACAATATACTAACCTACTATTGTAATTCATCTGCTTTGCAATTTATCACATGGGCAGCCCCTTGTGTAACATTATATCGAGAGGCAGATATTCTCTCTGCCATGCGGCAGGCATGTGTATGTTATAATCCTACCAGGCACATCACAGAAAACTAAGAATACTTAGAACAAAAGATAAGTCCTTAGTCCCCTAGCTCTTTCTTTCTGAAGCAGAGTGCCCAAGAAAGCTACATAACCATAACTATTCACATCTGGGCAACCCTCAATATCATATGTCCTCCAAACAGCAAAAAGAAACATTTTGAAATTGTGAGAAAGTTTTCTTATAACATGAGTTTTGTGCATGTTATCTTCTAAATTAATTAGTTTAATTTTCATAAGCTTGTAGATTTCTGGAAACTAGTAAGTCTAATTTTGAATGACTGAGGTAATTAAATAAAATCAATATTATTTATTGATTTTATTTGTCCTACCACATATTCTATTAATTATCTTATCCTACCACATATTCTACTAATTATGAAACTATTTAGAGGTTGGTATCCAGGCGTATACTGTTCAGAGAACATATGAGCAATATTTTTAACCATGTAGTTTTTAGCTCAGAGTAGTGAAGCTTTAGAAATGCTAGTTAGGGAAGAGTATGGAAATATTTTCAGATTATATTTTCTCTGTTTTGGTCAAATTTATCATGCAAAAAACACTCAAAATACATTCAGTTTCTACTTAATAATTTTGACATTATGAGACAACTGTTGATGAATTAAGGTATTAGAGGTGGGTCAAGATGGCAGCTGAATAAGAAACTCCAGCCCACAAATACACCAGTTTAGACATCTGTTCATTATCTGAGCTAATTTCACAAGAACTGAGGATACCAGATAAGAAATTGTATTGCCTGTCGTTAGTATAATAAGAAGAGATACATTGTAGAAGGTGGGAAGGAAACACTTTCTGGTTTCACTATTTTCTCAATTTCAAGCAGTCTGGAACCTCTCTACTCCACTTGGGACAGGGGCAGGGAATTAAGTCTAGGCCTTGTAATCGTAACTCAGTACCAGGAAAACCATGATAAGATCTAGTGCTGGGAAAAGCCCCACCACACCTCCTATCAAGCCAATATAGACATACTGATCCACTGGAACCACATTAGCCAGGCAGCAAGGATGTTGGGAACAGAATACAAAACCTAGGATAGGACATTGCATTGGAGGACAGACACAGGCCTGCCATGAGACTCTATACCAGGCAGAAACCAAGGCTTCAATATCCACATCAGAGCTTACAATGAAACTACTAAACCTGCAGTGGCATCAGTTGGATATCTATGCCAGTACAAAAGACTCAGATCTTGACTTGCATCATTACCAGGCTTAGAGTAGCTAGGAATACCCCATCCACTGAGATAATGTAGTTCCCTCCAGCTCTGAGTCTCAGGTGTGACCCACTTTATTGTCAGGTTGGTGGCCAAGGGAGTGTCTCCACTACCCATTGCTCAATCTCAGACAGCACAGTTATCTCCAGGCCAGTGCTCATAGATGGAACCTCTTGACCAGCCCTGGCACCAGGCAGAGTAATTTGCACCCTAATGAGATAGACTTGTGTTTAAGTCTGCATCATCTTCAGTTGTAGTTGTCCAGATGCATCCTCAGAAATACTCAAGTCCTAGAACCTATTAGACTCAGGCAAAACCCAATTTAGTGTCAAACTTTGTGGTTAAGGAACTGCCTTCACCAATATGACCCCAACCTTGGTCACCATAACATGTGGAAGTATTCCATTTCCTGAGAGTAGGTAGTTTGGACATGGCTTTGCCTTGGAAATAAGTACCAGGCTGGTTAAATGGTTAATAAGCCTAACACTAGGTAATGGCCCCCATCCCATGGCCAATGGTGCATGTGGAACTTCTGAGATAGCCCCAGAACCAAGAAGAGAAAATGAAGCCCTAGTCTATTGGACTTCTAGTCCCAAGTGTATTACCTTTGGCTGGTTAAAGTGCTCTTAGGCCATGTGTTCACTTGATCAGTAGGCAAACCATATAGCATTGTGACCTTGGTCCTATCATAGTTTTGTGCCGATCTCAATGGTCTTTGGGCTTAGGGTTTGACAGAGCTTTGGGGGCATTGATAGCCACAGACAGGTATAAGAACCGGAGACTAATCTGTCCTTGGTGATTCCGACAGTGACTGACTCTGGGCATAGTTTGATTGACAGGCACATTTAAAGAGATGCAAGAAGCTCTGGTGTGCTAGTGTATAGTACTATGACTATAGATAACAATAGTGGACAGGAAATTTCAAAAATCTAGAAGGAAGAATTTTGAAAGTGTTTACCATATAAAATTATAGAAATAAGTTTCTTGAAGAAATACACATGTTTAGTCTTATTTAAACTTTATACATGTATACACAATTTAAAATGGCTAATTACCCCGTTAATATGTGCTATTTTGTGATTTTTGTATCAGTTAAAAGTAAATTGAATTTTTAAAAATAAGTAAAACACACATGCAAATATATGCAGATATACAAGTTTTAAGAGGAGAGAGAAATCAAGGTATAATCTGGAATAAACAAAGAATAGAAATGGATATGTCAGCTAATAGCCTATGCAAGAAGGGGTTCCAATGAATAATGTTGTATCATTTTTTCAAAGATGCAAACAATTTAAGCTACCAAATATCTATTTTCCTGACAACAAATTCTAAGGACATATGGGGGATTCTTATCTGTAACTTCAGTTTTTTAGTAAATATAGTTTCAGTAAATACAGCAACATTTTTCAAAAGGATGCCTCTTAAGCAGATTCTCAAATATAAATAAATAAACCTGAGGGTCACATTAAATAAAATTTCAGTAGAGCTTAGAATACCTGGAGTTGGAAGTCCACAAGATCCTCTAGTACTTTCTGTCTAACTTAAGCTCTTGGCTTTAATAGTATGAGTTTATTTTGGTTGTTTGAAGGGTTTAGTTTGTTGGAAGTGTTGCAGAAGGAATAAAAATCCACTGAGCAGTATAAAATAAGAGAAATTGAAGCTTTGTATTTGTCCCAATTATCTATATTTCCCCATAATATTCCCAGTTCTTTACGTTGAAGAGTCCCAGAGATTAGCGTAAGATCACTAAATTAACACTTGATAGGCCCAAGAACAATCTGGCATATATCAGATTATATAGGCATCCCTTAGAGATATTGTTAGAAAGCTAGTAATATGTTGTCTCTGTCTCTCTCTCATTTATATTTTTTGTGGCACAGGGGACGCCTCCCAGGAGACTCAGGTGTGACCCACTGAGTTACATCCCCAGCCCCTTTTTCTTATTTTGACATAGGGTCTCACTATATTGCCTAGGCTGGCCTTGAACTTGCAATCCTTCTGCCTCAGTCTTCTGAGTTCTGGGATTGCAGGTATGTGGCACTATGCCAAGCCAGTTTGCAAGCTGTATATGGAGCTCACTAGTATGTTGTATTCATGGCTCACCAACTTTCAAAGAGAATCAAGTTTGCTTATATACTTGGCATTAAAGAAACTCATAAAGTTTCTAGTTTAAATGCATATTTATCCTTCTTAGACCATGAGTTTCATAAGGAAAGAGACTGTCTTGTTTATCACTATATATTCATAAAGAAGCACATGGTTTGAAAATTAGAATATATTAACAAAATGATTATTTAAGGAAAGACTTACTATATCTGTTTTCCTGTTTATTAAAGGTACTTTATAATTAGGGAGAGGTGGCATTGTCCTGGCATTATCCCCATGTTTTGATTGAGTATAGACAACTCTAAATGTTTAAATAACTTATACATCCTATAATCACTTTCTCCATTAAGAAGTAGTAACAATGTCTTTTGAACACAATTCTACTTTGTCATAGCCTAATATGCACCATTGGCTCCTGTCATGCAAACACTGAACAGACATGGTGCACAAAACAGAGTATTGCAGATGCTGCAAAAATAAGACCTGATTCTTACCTCTGAAGCAAGAAAAGCAGGGGAACATATAAAATTAAAAGATAAACATTTTTAAGATATAAGATATGAAAGAAGTAACAATATATGACAGCAGAAACATCTAACACTAACGAGAGAGGATCTGAAACTTTTGATGAAAAATTTTGGAAGGCTAACAATGATATAGAGTCTGGTGGCCCATATGGACATGGCAGGATTTTGGCCTCCATGACCTTCTCAGTCTCTTTTCCTGTCCACGAAAATGCCTTGTTACAGGACACAATGGACTTTGCAGATTTAATTAAGGCTTATTGACCTTAAAATGGGGAGATTATCCTGGATTATCTGGCTAGAACCAATATAATCAGATGAACTCTCTTTGATCTCCATTTTGTTTACTGAATCTTTTTTATTTATTTATTTATTTATTGGTGGGGTTTCATTGCACCATGCTCAAAGAATATATTTTTCTAATGGAAAAAATTTTGGCTTATATGTTCCTCACAGATTTTTCTATACCATCATTTTCAACCATTTTGTGTTCTACTTTTAACTATACCTTTTAGAAACAGGATATTGTTGGGATTTTCATCTAATTTTAGAAACTTTTGTCTTTGTTTGCCTTATGTTTATATAGGAGGTTCTGATGCATGTGCTGAGACTTGAGCATCCTTATAGATACACTTTTAATATTTATTTACTTTCTTGCTTTTCCCACATGTATACTGTTTTAATTTACTATTTAAATTTTATATTGGTTGTGTCACTTCTGTTTTATGAACCCCCAGACTTTTCTGAGACTAGTACCTGGATGGAATTAGAAGGCTAAATTTTTCAAATGCAATTGAGGAAGTGCCTCCCAGTTCCAAGCTTCATTTATTCTACCGTGATAACATCTCTTCATTGGGGTGTTCCAGGGCAGCATAGGAAAATCCACCGATATAAATAGAATCATCCTCCCTAGGTTATGCCCTTGCCTTGTATCCTTTTCCTCATCAGTTTCACTGAGTCATTTATCTTTCATGCTGGAACCCAAGCACTTTCTTTATATATAGGTGAGGATGTTTCACACAGTTATTTCATGTGTCATGTATGACTCTGAGTCTGGTCAATATTGTGACTTCTCCATTGTTGTCCCTTCATTCATACTGGAAGAGGAAGCACATAGTAGCATGACAGCTTGTTTCAAAAACTTTGGTTTTATAAAAGTAAATTCATTTGATATTTTGAAACAGATATAAACACAATGATATGTTATTCATGTTCTCCTTAGCTTAGAAAATCTAGTCATTGAAAATGATGGGAAATCTCTCTTCTCTGTGCATAGTACTATATGGATTTAACAGCACTATATTAATGATCATATTAACAATCAAACACTAGATGTTGTAATTGAGGGTTGACTGAATTAAGAAGTTTTTTCCTATATTTATATAATAAGAAGCACACATGAAGCTCAAATATAGGTCCTTTGACTCCCCCAATTTTGTTCTCTATGCTAACTTTAAGAACATTTCTTGGAGCCACAAAAATAAAGCCACAAATAAAGTATATGTTTTTAAGTTTTATGAGTGATAGAAAACAACAGCTTAAAAAAAAATAGGCTTTAAAATCCCAAAGAGAAAGCAAATATCCATCTGGAAGGAATGCTTATATTTCAATTTAGATTTCTGGTAAATTTCTATTTTTGATATAATCTCAAATTCATGGAAATTTGCAAGAATATATTAGGAACTTACTTTATTCTTCAGATTCAGCATTTTTAAAATCAAAATTCTCTAATTTATTCACAAAGAAAGATATACTCAATGGAAAAAAGGATTTATTGTAATACTTAGAGTATTACATGATTTTTTTGTGTTTGTGAATAAGGGTAAATTCTAACACTCATCCCCACACACATATACACAAATTGAAAAAATATGTACAAAGTATTTATAGTGGTTTCTACATAGTGGTATGATTATTAGTAATTTTAATTTCTTTTTTTTTTTGGTTATTTATATTTTCTAATTTTTCCTCAGTGGACATATTATTTATGTAATAAATAAAAATAGAAGTCACATTATAAAATAAAATAAAATCACATTTCTCTCTCCCCTCCTCCTCTCCTCTCCTTTAACCTTAGTGTCTTGATATCTCTAATATCAAGCCTATTTCTGCAGAGTGCAGAGCTCAAGGCCAGTATCCACTAGAAGCCAGGATTAACACAGAATGCTAAGCTTATTCACAGTAACTTTTGAACATGGAAAAGTCAGACTTTGTTCAAAAACAAAGGGAACATTTTTTCAAATATTTTTTTAGCTGTTGATGAACCTTTATTTTATTGATTTATATGTGGTGCTGAGGATCAAACTCAGTGCCTATCCATGCTGGGCAAGTGCTCTACCACTGAGCTACAACCCCAGTTCAAAGGGAACATTTTTTGAATGACAGAATATTTATTGAGCAAAGTGCTATAGCTATATTCATAATAAATTCTGAATAATATTCTGTCAGAAAAAAATACATAGATTCAAATGCAATACTATAAGATGCACTTGGAACTTCTATCAACTGAAAATGTTTGGGGTATAAGCAAGACCATATGCATGCCAGAAAGAAACAGGTCATAACACATAAAATTGGGTAACTGATTTGCAGCAGTTTTCCATGGCTAAATATACTACTTATCATTTGAAGTTTTGAGAAGCAAGTGCATTGGTCTGAGCCAAAACACAGTCTCCATTTGCTTAGTTTTGGAAAATAACATGGACCTTTTTTTCATAATTACAGTTTCAAACAGTGGTAGCTGACACACCAAATGTACAGAATTTTGAATTTCATTCAAAATAAAGTCAAAGTTAAGGTCACATCATTGTCCTCAAAGTCAGACTTTGTTCAAGAATCAACTAGAAGAAGGATGATTAAGGAAGAAACAGAACATTTTCTTCCAAGTGTTATTGACTTTGCATTGATTGATGTTTTAGCTCTGTCCACTCTCTGATATTGAAAAGAGGATAAGCAAAGGAATTATTTTGAGTACACTCATTTTTAATTTCAGTTCAATATTGGCTTGGAATAAAGTAAATAGTGAAATAATGGTAAAGACAAGAGGGTTAGCAGATATATTTTTAAATAGTATCAGAGGGACTTTCTGAAACAGCACAAAGGGAACACATTTTATGTGGTTGGAGTCAGTCTTCATTGAAAATATTCTTGCAATTTCTGATTTTTAAGATGATACTATGCATAGTTTTAAGATCTTTTGGGGGGGGAAGATAAACTTTTTGAATAGCAATAGTGGCAGAAAAGAAAGTTGTCTTCAGCCATAATACCCTAAAAAGACACAGAATATTCACATTCCTCTTTTCATGGTATACAAACACAAGCCCCTTAAAAAATGATTCACTAAAAACTATACCTGTGTTTGGCTTTAGCTGGTTTTACCCAGGTTCCCCCAAATTTTCTGTTTATAGTAGACTCTCATATATATTTGGAATGAATAAATAACAAAATATATATAAAAATAAATATAACTTAATTTATAAAAATGATACAAATGAATATCAATTAATGTCTAACAAATTATAACTGTGTTGAACCTCAACATATTTTGACATACACATATGAAGATAAATGCTAATCTAATATTTGTTGAGTTGTATTAAGTTGTACTGACTATTAAACAATTGAATCCCAGGTGAACTGTTTTATGTGTGAGTGCGCGCGCACACACACACACACACGTATTCAAATGTAGGTACCATTTTATCTGCACAGAGAAAGTGTTTGGATATTACTGGTCAGAAAAGTTTTCACTTAGTTATCTTGGAAAGTAGTTGATTTTTAAATAGCATATGATAAATATATGAATATCATTAGTTACAGAATTCTCCAAGAATGGACATTTGATAGGAAGTTCATTTCAAGTGGCCACATGTCCAAATTATTTTAAGACTAGAAATATCATTTTATTTTTAATCATGACAGTTTGTTTTGGAAATTAAGTTAGATATTCATTCAAGATATATAGGAGTACCTACTAGAAAAATTTGGAGAGGCTGTGAAAAGCCACCTAAAACCAAAGTGTATGCATTGAATGTTGTATTAGTTAGCATTTTGCCTCTGTGTGAAATACCTGAGAAAAACAATTTAGTAGAGGGTAGATTTATTTTGGCTTATGGTTGCAGAGTTTTCATTCCACAGTTGCCTGGCTCCAGCTCAGAGCACCATGGCAGTAGTACCTGGTGGAGAAAAGACGCTGAACTCATGGCAGCCAAGAAGTACAGTGAGAGAGAGAGCGGTCGGGGGAGGGGCTAGAGACAAACCTCCCAGGGCAAACTCCCAGTGATCCTCTTCCTCCAATCATTTCATAAGTTCCACCTCTGAGCATTGCTGCATTGGTGGCCAAGCCTTCAACACATAAAACTTGTTGGGCATTCCAGATCAGACCATAATAAAGGTTTAGGAGTTATGTAGTCTGAAGTAAGTAGTAAAAATAAATATGAATGGTTTAAAACTCAATATTTCACTTTTTTAAAATTAAATTTAGGATTTCCAAAACAGAATTACTTATAATACTCTTGCAAAAGTAGTTATTCTGTTTCCCAGGGCCTGGCGTTTTGACTCAGTGGTAGTGCACTTGCCTGGCATTTGTGAGGCACAGGGTTTGATTCTCAGCACTGCATATAAATAAATAAAATAAAGGTCTATAAACAACTAAAAATACTAAAAAATGTTTCCTTACTATACATGCCAACAAGTAGTAGTACATAGATCATAATACAAAAATCTGCATGCATAACCAAACTGAAACTAATACTGTTAGTTTTGAAACTGATAATCTCACATTTTTAAAATAACTTCCTATTAATATGACTTTTGAATTTGAATTGAATCATGCATAAAGGCAATGATTTTATAAAAAGTATAGAAGATTTTATGTTGCTATTTATCTTGATATATACACCATACCAACATAATTAGACAACAAGAGTCAGAATTTTTATGAGACAAAGGGAAACACAGAAAGTGCTCTACTGTTTTTTTTTAAATTATGGTGTTCTACAGCACCTCAAGAATGATTTCCAATCTTAACTCTGCCCCCTACTACTTGTGTGACCTTGGATAAAAATGTAAATGCATGTAATACTTCTGTGCTGCAGTTTTCAATCGTATAAGTTTTTTGGGGAGGACTAAATAAATGTATATGAATTACTTAGACAAGCACCACATAATAAGCACTTAATAAATATTAATGTTTTAATGGAAGGAAGGCCAAATTGTAAATACGAGAAAACCCATAGTCCAACTAAGTTTCATCATTAAAGAAGAATGAATAAAAACAAATAAGCTGGAGCTGAAATTCGAAATGTTAACAACGTAAGCAAAATAAAGGCAGTATGAGGAATGAAGTATCAAGTTGAACAACAAATTATTAGATTGATGATATAAATTGAAATTAATCCAAGCATTGGCACATCAAGACAATAATTGAAATTGCCAGTATAGGAAAATATAATTAGGAATCAAAGAGAAAACACAAAACATTGCATCAGAAATTAGGAAGGAAATAAAATTATTGATAATGATGGAGATTAGTTGATATCAATTTCCACACTTTTGTCTTTCTCGTCTGGTAAACTTAGATTCAATGTCCAGAGACCAAAACAAGTGGGAAGATTCAAAGTCATATAGTTTGAAACATGGTTTCTTTTACATGCTTCTGAGCTAATAAAAATGGAAGCAGCTAGCTGAATCTCAGGTATGGGTAAATAAGATCACAGAGAGATGGGAAGTAGGAAACAAATGTTAGGTACCTGGGAAGTTGTTTCTGTCCTTAGAAATGTGACAACATTTGGAATATAAAGTGGAACTTCTCAATTTTTGCAAGTTTTTATGTACTGACATACATTTATGTAGTTACTATGTTCTCTCCTACTTCTGAATAAGTATTACTTTTGAAAATCCTGCTTCAAAAACAGTAAATAAATAAAATCAGAAAAAAAAATTGATTCAGTTGAATAAAGGAAATTGAAGGCATATGATTGGTCCAAAGACTTAGGGAAGAGTTACCACAAATCTAGGAGATGGATATAATGACAATTTTTATTTTTTTAAAGATTTTTTTTAGTTGTATATGGACGCAATACCTTTATATATAAGCAATACCTTTATTTTATTTGTTTATTTTTGTTTGGTGCTTGGGAATTGAACCCAGTGCCTCACACATGCTAAGCAAGCTCTCTACCACTGAGCTACAGCCCCAGCCCATAATTAGGATACTATTTCATAGTCATTTGCATTGTGTATTTTTTCCAGCACCCAGGAGAGTGCTTGACACTTTGTAATTAATGAATATATTTTTGCTAAATGATTGAGGCTTTTCTTATCTAGGCAGGCCAAGCAACTCTTCCATCTCATCCCATAATAGCCCTGTAGTGAATATAATCTTATGGCAGAAATGAGGCAAAGAGACTTCCTCATTTCTAATGCTTTTTAAGATGGTTGCCCTACTTAATTTATTAAATATGCCAGCTCTAGTCTTTTGCATTCGGTAGTAGTTCCCAGGCATATATATGCCAATAGAATTATCAGTTGACTGGAACTTTATTTACCAGACACTTTCCACCGCAGGAAACTCTAGCCATAGTAGCTAGTGACAAGTGTCATCTTCTTGGGATATTATAGGCAACAATAATGACAGCACTAATAACTCACAGTTACCAGTGCACCCACCGGTATCTAAAGTAGCAATTTCAAACCAAGTGTGACACTATTAAGGACTTTACAGTCATACTGATATTACCACTAGTAGTGCACAATTTCAAGTTCATTCAAGCACACATAATCTTGTCAGTTTCTACTGAGATTACTAGACATGATTTGCTGCCAAATATTAAAATGTACATTTAATGGTTGGCAAAATATGAGGGAAGCATCTTGGTTAATTTTATTTATCATTTATCTTTTTTATTTTTTATTACTTTTATTTTTATTTATTCTTTTTATATATACATGACAGTAGAGTGTATTTTGACACATTGTACATACACGGAGTATAATTTATTCTAATTAGGATGCTTTACATGTTTTACATGTTGTGGAGTTTTACTGGTGGTGTATTCACATATGAACATAGTAAACTTAAGTCTGATTCATTCTACTGTCTTTCCTATGCCCATCATCCCTCCCTTCCCTTCATTTGACTTTGTCTAATCCAATGAGCTTCTGTTCTCCCCTCCACCATTCTTATTTTGAGTTAGCATTCACATATCACAGAGAATATTCAGTATTTATTTTGGGGGGGGGGGGGTGGCTTATTTCACTTAGCATGACAGTCTTCACTTCCATTCATTTACCTGCAAATGCTATAAACTCATTATTCCTTATAGTTGAGTAATATTCCATCAAGTATATATTTATAACATTTTCTTTATCCATTTATCTGTTGAAAGGCACCTAGATTGATTCGATAGCATAGCTGTTTTGAACTGAGCTGTTATAAACATTGATGTGGCTCTATCACTGAAGTTATGCTGTTTTTAAATGATTTGGGTATATACCAAGGGGTGACATAACTGGGTCAAATGGTTGTTCCATTCCAAGTTTTCTGAGGAATCTCCATACTGCTTGCACCAATTTGCAGTCATACCAGCAATATGTAGGGGGAAGTACCTTTTTTTCCCCACAACCTCGCCAACATTTATTGTTACTCATGTTCTTATTCATGTTCTTTCTTTCTTTCTTTATTTTGGTACCAAGGATTGAACTCAAGGGCACTTGACCACTGAGTCACATTCCCAGCCCTATTTTGTATTTTACTTAGTGACAGGGTCTCACCAAGTTTCTTAGTACTTTGCTTCTGTGGAGGCTGGCTTTGAACTCGAAATCCCCCTGCCTCAGCCTCCTGAGCTACTGGGATTACAGGCATGCACTGCCATGCCCGGTGTTACTTGTATTCTTGATAGTTGCCATTCTGAATGGAGTGAGATGGAATTTCAGTGTACTTTTTAATTTGCATTTCTCTAATTGCTAAAGATGTTGAACATCTTTTTATATATTTTTTCAGCATTCTATTTTTTGCTCTGTGAAATGCCTGTTCAGTTCCTTTGCCCATTTATTGATTGGGTTATCTGGTTTGTTTGGCATTAAGTTTTTTGAGTGTGTGTGTGTGTGTGTGTGTGTGTGTGTGTGTAGATAGATAGATGGATATACAGATGTCTATCTATCCTGGAGAAGATTAATGCTCTCTCTGAGGTGCATGTGGTAAAGACTTTTCCCACTCTGTAGGTTCTCTCCTTATGTTATTGACTATTTCCTTTGCCACAAAGATGCTTTTTAGTTTGATACTATCCCATTTATTGATTCTTGATGTTATTTCTTGTACTTTAGGAGATTTTTGAGGAAGTTGATCCTTAGCTGACATGATGAAGAGCTGAGTTTACATTTACCTGTAGTAGGCTTCAGGTCTCTGGTCTAATTCCTAGGTCCTTGATCCACTTTGAGTTGAGTTTTGTACATGGTAAGAGATAAGGGTTTAGTTTCATGTTGTTCCATATGGTTTCCAGTTCTCCAAGCACCATTTGTTGAAGAGGCTATCTTTTCTCCAATGTATGCTTTTGGCACTTTTGTCTAATATGAGATAACTGTATTTATGTGGGTTTGTCTTTGTGTACTCTATTCTGTACCATTGGTCTACATGTCTATTTTGGTGCCAATACCATGTCATTTTATTACTATAATTCTATATTATAATTTAAGGTCTGGTATTGTGATGCCTCCATATCACTTTTCTCCTGAGGATTGCTTTGTCTATTCTGGGCCTTTTATTTTTCCAAATGAATTTCATGACTGATCTTTCTATTTCTATGAGAAATGCCATTCGAATTAATAGAAATTATAATAAATCTGTATAGCACTTTTGATAGTGTGGCCATTTTGTCAATATTAATTCTGACTATCCAAGAACATGGGACATATTTCCATATTCTAAGGTCTTCTTTAATTTCTACATTGAAATTTAATTTCTACAATGAAAATTACAGAACAATAAAGAAAGTAAGTGAAGAAGATCTTGGTGTATTTTAAATGCCAGGAACTTAACAACCAGGTAGATCTGGTTGGAGATTTGTAGAAAAAAAGTTTTTTCAAGTCGTCTGTGTTACTTTGTAGAAAAAAGTTTTTTCAAGTCCTCTGTGTTACTTCTAGATATTTGGCCTTAGTGAACTTATTTTTTTCTGTCAGAACTCCTCACCTAAACACATTCCTGAAAAAATAAAAATAGTATCTTGGGATGCAGTAGGACATAGTGGTTAAAAGCATTGCTCTATGTTCTGCTTCTGTTCAAGATGTGGGAAATTGAATAAGCACATTTACTCCATAATGAAGAGAAAAATCCAAATAAAGTACAAAATTATAATTTTTCTTGTAGCCCATTCGAGACCTGAGGTTGCAGGGCCATCAGGGTACCTATTCTTCTCCAAGGAGAGATGGAATACACAAACTCTTTCACCTAAGACAGAGCACCAGAGAAGTATAAAACTTTCACATGAGTGGGCAATAAGGAATCAGTAACACTTTGAACCAATTGTTAATGTCCAAGTGTATGTTGTTGTGACAGTAACAAAGCCGCTGGAGAAACAGACACAAGATGAATTAACATCAGCTTACAGGTTCCTTTCTATGGTCCTCCAGATTTGCTCAAGAAAAAGACTAGAAGCAGGTCAGGAACCCAGAGATAGCTTCCCTTGCTGGTGCATAAAAGATTTGAAAATTATCATTACTGTTTGGACACTCTGTCAAAAGTCTTCAATTCCCCAAAGGGCAGCATATGTTGTCACTCCTATGGCACAGGTAAAGGCCAACTGTTACTAGAAAAAGGATAGATGAGGAAAATCCCTTTATTTCTAGAAGGAAGGCAAGGCCAATAAAGGCTGCAGAATTATATAACAATCCTTTAGAATTCTCCTCCAAATGATGTGGAATCTATTTCCTACCAAAAGTTCATAATAAATATATAATAAAATTTGACTCAGTGTCAGAGTACATGATATGTTTAAAGTGCTACCAGCTCTGTTTTGAAGAGATAATTATCACCAGTAACTGTGACTACCTGAGAGCAGACTGTGTACCAGTAAGATGTAACACCTTATTGAAAATATTCTCTACTATGCCACTAATCCAAAAATGGCAAAGGGGAGCAATAGTTCAGAATAAATAGAAAGAGTCCATGTGAAAAATTAAAATAGGAAAAGAAGCAAAGTAAGGGAGGGTGCAGAAGAAGGAATAGTGAGAAAAGAAAAAAAATAGTATATGTCCCATTTTAAAAACAATATAAGATTGGATATAAGATTGGATTAAAGTTTGTGATAACAAATAATGGGACAATCAATACAGAAGATAATAAAATACAAGTGAAATTAAAACCTAATATTAAAAAGATTACAATATTTTTGGCTCTAGTGCCTCCAGAAAGGCTTTGCTCCATCCACCTCTGGCATGATCATGGGCTGCTCTAATAGTTCCCTGGTACCCTGGGTTGCAATGTGCCCTCTTGTGGCTGAGGGGAAAGGTTCTGGGGCATCTCTGACCCATGGCTAAACCAATTCTGGGCACCCTACCTACTGTTCTCTTCACACTGCTGGCAGCAACAGAACTGTTTCCATCTTAAAATTAAGAAACCTTGGGCATAATTCAACAAACATAAGAGGATTTTTAACTGTAGAAAGAAGGCAGAACACATAGGGACACAGGAATTAGGTAACTAGTGGAAGTTAGTTCCCTGGGTTTTCTTGTTGGCGTTTAAATATGTTAGAAAGGATGCTGCAGAAGTTTTCAATGTAGAACCACCAATAGGCACAGACAAAAATATCTCCAAGTAAAGCCTGTTTGTCTTAACCAAAATACCAGAGAAAGAAGGACCCAAGACAGCAGAAATACTTTGGATACATCCATCCTATTCCCAACAAACATCAATGGAATAGTTTCCTCCAAAATATCCACAAATATGCATAGTTTGTAGGACCAAAAATAAAACCCATCCTGCACTTACCCTTGGATCTATCGGAAACAGTAGTTTTTTGTCTTGCTTTAGGCATCACCAAAATTCTTGATGAGATGATCTTTGGTCTCCTGGTTGGCAAAAGTAGTTGATGGAGGTAGGTGATGCTACACTTCCCCCAGTGAGTGGAATGCTGATCTTGACTTGCCAAGGGGAAATACCAGCATCATCAATAGCATTTAAAGGCACCCTGTTCTTTTAAACCCATATGGCAGCAAGGAAATGTAATGAGAGTAGAATTATTCACCACTGTACCTCACCCACACTATTTGGTGTCAGTGAGTCTTAACAGATAGCTGAGCTTCTACTACCATTGGATATCTATGAGATTTATGAAGAAGTTCAAATCAGGACTTGTTAGTGTTTCACTTTCTAAGTACCCCTGAAATGAGTATGATCCATTAGACAGGCAAACTGCTACACCTGTCCAGATTAACCAAGCAGAACGAGGTGTTAAGAGATAGGGTTGGTTTGTTCTACAAGTATCCCTTCCCCTGGTATCAGCTGATCCCAAACAGGATCTGAGTTTACACTCTTACTGAGTAGCCACAAAACAGTATGAGTAAACTCTCTCCCCTTACTTCTCCCTGAGAAGAATAAGATGTAGTGGGGATCTATACTCTTACTTGGAGTCAAGTTGATGGTGTTAATTGGTGCTTCATTTTTATTTTTGCTGAGAAGATAAGTATCAGCAGAGCTGAGTAGAGAGCTGAGCCTCCACCCCACCTGTGTGCAATAAGTCAGACACTAATTTGATCAGGGTGGTATGGGTAGGGCCCCTGGAATAATAAGATGAATCATAAGAAAACTGATACAAATTTTAAATCACGAATCACAAAAATACAATAAACAGCAATTGTTAATTTTCTTTTTAAAAAATCAACAACAAATAGATGACTAAAATGTAAATTATAGAACTAGAAGACTGTAGAATAAAAGAAAACTGGATTAATGAGCTTATACATAGTGAAGAAGACAAGAAAAGAACCAATCAACTTGAGGAAAGATCAATAGGGTTTCCCCAATCTGAACAGAAAAATAAATAAATTAGCAACCTATGTAATAATAACAAGTTAACTTCCATATCCTCACTTGCTCAGAAGAAAATTAAAGAAAAAGTCAGACTGAAAAAGTATTTTAGGAAATAATAACATAAGTCTAATTACATATACAGAAAGACCCAAACCTGTAGATTCAGGATCTAGAGAGAAGTCTAAATTAAAAAGCAAAATTACATCTAACACAGATCATAATTTATCTTTGCAAATGTATAGACAAAAATTCCTGAAGTATGTTGGCATATGATTCTAGGAACCTTGTGTAATAAAGATATAATAATCAAGAGAGGGATTAGATTTCAGAGGATGATTCTCTGCTTACGTAAAGAGCCTGAGTGGCAAGAGATGGCAGGACTGTTTGTGGTTATTTCAGTTTGAAGTGATTGGCTAGGAATTCCTTAATCATCAAGTATGATAGCTATCCTCTGACTGATTTTTCCAAGGAATGTTGAAACCAGAGAAAAAATCCCTAAGCTGTTCAGTATATAATGTCTGTAGAATTTCCTCTAGTTTTGATTTTTGAAAATATCAAGTAAATCTGACAAAGGAATTCAAAGGTTTAAATTACCCACATACACCAATACAGGCTAATCATATTGTTAATATTCATAAATTGTTTAGTATGGTACCAAGACTGATGTGTGTTGCAGAACCCTTTGGAATAGGTATGGAAGAAAACTTTAAGGATAAATTATTTACCAGAACCAGTGTTATACAAGGTTATGGAGGAGATGATTTTACATAGTTTGGAGGTGGTTCTCATGTGGTTGAGTATCATTGAAATGACTGAATGCATATATTATAGGGGCAAAGATGGATGCAGTAATAGAATGGAGAATTGTTAAGTAAAAGCAGACCACAGCCACAAAATCTACATGTAATCCCTTAATGGTACATCCCAAAAGCCAAATATTAGAATCCCAAATCCAGCATTTTTTACATAGGAGCGACATTGAGCACCCAAAAGCCAAAAGGGATTATAACAACATACTAGAGGAAGAAAATGTTATATGAAGAAACATATAGCAATCCTTTGTTTAATACCAATATTTAAAGTATTATTTAACAACAGAAAATTCATCGGGATCTAGGAGAAAATACCAGTTAATGGTATGTGGGTAGAAAGAAAATACAAAAAAATATTGTAAGAGGTCTTAAAAATTCAGATAATCTGCTCTTTAAAACAGAGATCCTAAAATCCAATTAAGGAAATTCTGGATTAAATAAGAAATGATTCATTTTCTTATGCCTTTCCAATAAGATTAAGGGATGGAAGAAAGAAAAAGCAATTATAAAATGGTTCTGTATTTATGTACACCTGTCTTCAAATTTATCCAAGTCTTACTGTGCAAGTGTCTCCAATGAGAAAGAAAGAGAAATGGG
This sequence comes from Marmota flaviventris, assembly GCF_047511675.1. NCBI lineage: Eukaryota > Metazoa > Chordata > Mammalia > Rodentia > Sciuridae > Marmota > Marmota flaviventris. Next base: position 4,034,573 of record NC_092519.1, read on the forward strand.
CTAGAAATATGAGTGGAAATTTTTACAAAGGGGATTTGTAGATGGAAAACAAGCATATAAAAACATGTTCAACTATATCAACCATAGGAGAAATTCAAATCAAAATGCTAATTGTATATCATTATACATGCACCAGAATAACTTAAATATAAAGTGATAGCACTAAATTCTAGTGAGAATGCAGAGAAATTATATCCCTTGTAGATTGCTGGTGGGAATTTAAAATGGTACAACCAACTGGAAAGTCATATGAAAATTTCTCACACAACTAAACAATACATTTATCAGATGACCTAAAAATTGTATTCTTGGGTATTATTCCAGAAAGTTGGAAGATCACATTCACACTCAAAATTTATACAGGAATGCCATATCATCTTTATTTTAATCTTCTAAAATTAGAAACAACAAAGATATCTATGATAATTAATTTATGTGTCAACTTGTTTGGGTTAATGAATACTTAGAAACCTGGGAATACTTCTGTGTGTGTCTATGAACACGTTTCTAGAGGAGACTGACATGTTAGTTAACTGAGTGAAGAAAATCAGCCATTAATGTAGGTGGGCACCATTCTACTGGCTAGGTCCTTGAATAGAATGAGAGGGACGTTATTATTCCTATGTGTGGTTATGTTTGTGCAATTAATCTCCATCACGTAAAAACCAGAGAAATGAAAAGTTGTGCTCCATTTGTGTAAAAAATAAAATAAATTTTTAAAAATGGAGAGAAAAGGATTCCCATATCTTTTCAGGAATAGCAACACTTCTTCTCCTGACCTTCAACATCAGTACTCCAGACTTTCTGGCTTTGGGACTCTAGGACTCATACTAGCACCCTCAGGGTTGATAGGCCTTAAGTTTCAGACTGAGAATTAATGATACCTTTGACTTCTCTGGTTCTGAAATTTTCAAACTTAGACTGAGCAATGATAATTGCATCCCAGGGTCTACAGCTTTCAAATAGCCTATTTTAGGACATCTTAGTGCTTATAGCTGCCTAAGTCAATTCCTTTAATAGATCTCTTATTATTTCTGCCTCCCTTCTTGCCTGACTGATTATCTATCTATCTTCTATCTATCAACCTGACTTTATACTTTTGTTTTGTTTTTCTAGAGAATTGTGGCTACATAGTGTTCTTTAATAAATTAATGATTTATCAAACCAAATGGATTAATCAATGAATGATTGAAGCAAACAAAAAAAAACTATTATTACACACAAATTGATTAGATCACAGGCGATTTATTCTGAGTGAAAAAGAAAGATACAAAATGGTTCCAAACCGAGTTATTCCATTTATGTAACATTTTTTTCTAATGAAAAAAAATCATAAAAATCATAAAGAATAAATTACTTGATTTCAGGGATGGAGAAGTGACTAGAGGTGACTATGGTTATATATATATGTAGCAAAAGTGTTCCTTGGATGGAACTGTTCTGCATGTTGACTATAGTAATAGTTACAGAAAATGCTACACATGAGAAAATTCCACAGAACCAAACACAAATACATATAAAAATTTGTTAATGTAAACCTGGTGAAATATTAGTAAGTTAAATGAATTGTGTCAATATCAATTTCCTAATGAAAAAGTAATATATTTGTGGAAGACATAACCATTGGGGCAACTTGAGTGAAAGGAATAAGGTAACTAATTGGTGGAGATTCAATTTAATGCTACTTAAAATCATAATATATGCAAATCTTGTAATGTAGATGTACTCAATAATATTGATGACTCTCAATTTTCACTGAGTGAAAGAACCATACAAAAGTACAAATTGTGATTCCATTTATATAAAACTCTAGAAAATATAAACTAATCTACAGATCCAGAAAGCTGATCAGTGCTTGTATGGCAATGGACAGGGCTTGGGGAAGTGGTTTGAGGAAACTATTTAGGTAATGATCATATTCTTTTTTTTTTTTTTTTTTTTTTTTTTTTAATAATGGTGATGGTTTTACAGGTGAAATGTTAAATCTAATTTATTATTTTATGTGTAATTTATTACATGTAATTTATTACATGTCAATTATATCTAAATAAAGATGTTCAAAATAAAAACAGTCATATCCTAGGAGCAAAATATGATGAAAAATATTGTTAACCATTGGCATAAATGACATATTAAACTCTAAGTGGCCAATGTTTTTAAATGCTCACTCTTCAATAGAAGAATAATAATCATGAATTTAAACAAGAAGTAATAATGGATAGAAAAGCAAAAGGTACAATCTAGTCAACTAATAAATCATCCATATGGTGTTACATTTAATATTTTTTAAATAAACATTGAACAATTAAACAAGAATAAATTTACTTTTAAAGATATAATTCAACTTCATCAAAGTACACGCATAAATCATGTAAGAACTTAAACTCTCATTTGCACTTTGATTTACTGATTTAAGCATGAGCACAAATAAACTCTTCATGAAATGACAGCACATAAGAAATTAATTTCTTTTATATTATTGCTTTTATTTTACAATCACCGTGCTATCAATGTTTATTTAGAAACAGCTGTTTAAGTGCTAGAATACATGTGTCATACAAGACCACACAATAGTGGCCTGAAATGCACTGCAAGCCATACTAGATCCTGAGGAACTTACTTTAGAAAGGAAAGCAGTAACTTAATTACATGATATCTAAGGTTAATAGTATAACAAGAATTTCTCCACATTAATTCCCTCACATAATATATCTGATAATTAATGTACAAGTGCTAATAATGTCCTTTTTGTACCTTATATATACACATTTAAAACTTATTAGCAGGGCTGGGGTTGTGGCTCAGTGATAGCGCACTCGCCTAGCACGTGAGGCACTAAGTTCAATCCTCCGCACCACATAAAATTCAATAAATAAAATGAAGGCTTTGTGTCCAACTATAACTTAAAAAAAAACTTACTGACTGCAGGCATCTTTTAGAAATTAAAACAATAAAAGATTTTTGAGGGGTGAGAAGAATTTTCTAAGAGGCTAGATGAAAAAAAGAGTATATATTTCATGACTCCATTTTTATAAACCTCTAGAAAATGGAAACTGATAGTGGCCACAAGCAAGACAGTAGTTACCTGGAGATGGGGGTACAGGGAGGGGTAGGAGGGAGATATTGCCAAGAAGCATGCTGTAGTTTGAATATGGTTTGGTCCCCAGTATATTTGGTATTGAAAGGTTGGAAGACAACTTTAAGAGGTGGGGCCTAGTGGGAGATGATCACCCCTTTAATAATCACCCCTCTGAAGATACTAATGCTCATCATGCTGATTGTAGGACTGAATTTGTTTCCATGAGAGAAGAGATGTTATAAAGGAGCAATTTTGACCCTTTCCTACTCTGTTTCTCTCTTTCCATGTGATTTACCTCTCACATACACACACACATACTTCCTTCATCATGTGAAGCCATCAGCCCATGTTATGACATAGCAGGAAGGCCCTCATCAGAGGCCAACTAGGTGAGGCTGCCCAATCTCAGACTTTCAGCTTCCAAAATTGTGAAATCTTTTTTTAAAAAATAATGTACCCATCCTCAGGTATTTTACTATCACAAAAGGGACTAACAGCATTTGGAAATTTTAAGGAATGATGGATATATTCACTCTTATAATTGTGATTAGTATGTGTGTGTGTGATAAAACATACGAACTTTAAAAAAATAGTTGTAGGTGGACCCAATACCTTTATTTTATTTAATTATTATGTGATGCTGAGGATCAAACCCAGTGCCTCACAGATGCCAGACAAGTGCTCTACCACTGAGCCACAACCCCAGCCCACATACAAACTTTTTAATCACGTACAGGTTCTTGTGCTTCAATTATAGTTCCATAAATTAAGCATGAAACTCTTTTCATGGATGAAAACAACTTTGAAAAAGATAAAGCTTAAAGATATTTGTAGGAGGAGCCATGTTGCTTAAAACTTCTCCATGAACAATGAATGCTCCATTTTCTTGCCAGCACATGAGGCAGACCACTCCCAATGGCTTACTCTACCCCAAATTTCTTAAGTGGGCTGATTGGTTCTGGATTTGTTCTTTCAATCACCATTACTTTCCTAGGGATGATAGAGTGAGTTCTTTAGCCCTTCTGAGAGCCATTAGTTGCTTACATAATAGGGTATGGAGTAACAAACACCACTATGAGGTCAGTGTTCCTCAGGTGACTCCTTGTATATTTTTTGAGATACTGCCACTCACATGCCTCACCTTATACAGTTTCTGGAAATCTACATACTAAAGCCATACACAAATAGGGAGAAACATGAAGTCCTTTTCGCCTTGCCTGTGGGATCAAGTATAAAGAGGAAGTTTGTCTTCAGTCCTCAGTCCTCACTTTGTCTTTATCCTTCAATGTGTGGATAACAATTTATCTTTTGAACTCCAACTCCACAGATCCCACATCTCTCCCTTCTCAAACACCTACTTCTACCTTTTATTTGTTCCCACTCCAGCATCAGAGGCTCACAGAGATACACATCTTTTCACATCAGATTGATTTTATTTTCACCACCATTAATGTTAGTAACCTGTGGTAAAATTGAGCCATTTCTTAGCTGCCAGACCTCTGGACACTCTGCAGATTATTCTGAGGTCTCTGGCCCCACTCAATTACTTGCTGTCCAGATCATCACTTGAAATGCTGGAGGTTTCTGGGGTATTTTCCATTTCTGGCTCTCTATTCAGTTTTTCATTTAGCCGATGATAATGAACAAAGAGTATTGTTCCTTTAGTTTTCTTAGATTTTTTCAGAGATGTGGAAGGCTTTTCTGAGTCTCTTTTGCTTGAATTATTTTGAAGTGTTTTTTTACCCTTATTGGTGGACTTTAGTATCTGTAAGGACAACAGAGAGGCCATAAGGGCATTGGTTTGGGAAAAGAAGATAGGATATACATGTGAAGTAGGGGTTTGTGCCAGATGAAAAATAAATAGGAGTCTTAGGTCGTGGGGAATGAATGCAGAAAGGAGAAGCTTGGGTTGGGTTATCTTACCTTGCTGCCTCTTCCGCATCTGGAGTGATGATAGGAAGTCTTCATATTCTTTCTTTCTTTCATCGATGATGTTGACTGGGCCATATCTGCATTAGGCTTCTGTGATTTCTTGGTTGCCTTAGCCATACTGAAGCCTCCCAGTGGTCTTCTGAAGAGCTGTAAGGATCCTAGGCATATATGTCCTCCCAAGACAATGAAGGGCCACACCCTTCAGCCTTCATTGGCCAGCAAGTTACTCCCCAGCCAATGAGGACTAAGGAGGAGGTTAGACCTCACAAAGCACTCTCTCTGACACTTCTGTACATGATGAGGCTAGGGAGGTTGCTAGGGAAACCAGGCTATAGCTTAGATATTGCAAATCAACACTCTTGGCACTTCTGGGATGTGGGGGAGAGGAGATGCTAGGAAGGCAAAAATGATCTGGTTGGGCAAAGGAGACTTTTCTTTAATATACCTGAAAGAGCCACCCCACCCTAATTCTTATATAGTGTTCAATAGTGGTAGTACAGGTGGTAGAGATCTTCCTCTACCAAAGTATTCCCCAAAGCTACTCCTACAAACTCATTCTGCTATCTTTCCCTTAGCCATTAGTTAGTATTTTGGATAATGTACCTAAAATCCATCCAAAAGTAATATGGTTATATTTTTCTTTAATTATCAGAAGATATGTGAATAATGCTACAAACAAGACATATTCCCATTAATGGATATCAATATACTTACTGCATTTGGCATTAAAGGCTGCCAATTTTTAAAATTGTTTTCTTCCAGGCCTTCAACTTATAGGAAAGGAATAAAATTAACTACCCACTGATGAAAATTGCATTTTATCCTTATTTTTATTCTATTTTTGGAGCCTGGTCACATTATCATCATTGAGTTTTGCAAGATTCCTTCTCTTTTATTCAAATTTTTCTTTCTTCTTAGAATCTAGCACTAGTTCCCTTCTCAACAATAGAATTATTATTTTATATTTGAATTCTGTCCTTGTATATGGCCTTGTTAAATGTATGTTTGAATGTACCATAACTGGTTTCTGTGTTTTGTAGCAGCATAGTCAGGTTCTAATGAAGGTTGGTTTCCGGGTTACGTCTTCATATGCTTTCTTTGGTGGATGCATACAGAAGGAGAGATTTAGGGGTCTTCCTCTTTTAATAAGGGCATTAATCTGAGACACAGCCCTCATGACCAAATTTAATTATCTCCTATCTCCAATTACCATCACATTAATGATAAGGGTATTAACATGTGAATTTTGGGAGGCACATTCAGTCCAAAGCAATAATTTTACTAAATATTGCCACATTGTTTTCTAGAATATATCAGTCCACCTTCCCAACAGATTTGTACTTTATGTTTCCCTACACAATCATCAATTTTTTATTTAGAATGCAGCTTCTCATAGGATCTCAGTGATCTTAACCAATTGATGTTTATACCCTTGTGTAATCCAGTTCAGTTGAATGGCATGAGTATGGGCTGTATCTAGAGATTTGCTTCTAATAGCTAAAATCCTACAAAAGTAATGGAATGCCATTAACATCATCAATTTTATCTTTGCTAGAACACTTTCTTGGTAGCAATCTCTCTTGCACATGTGCTTTCTCATTTTTATTAAAACATATTATGAAATGCTCAATAAAGAGGCCCACATTTTAAGGAATACCTTAGGAGGAACTGAGTCCTCAGCAAAATAAACTGCAGAGCACTGAATCCAAATAACAGCTACTTGATTTAATTAGGAAGAGGATCCTTCCCAGTTGAGCCTTGGGATAATTCACCCTTATAAAACAGACCCAGAGCTAGAGGACAACCAATCTGAACCCAGATTCTTGACTCATAGAAACTATGAGATAATTTCTTATTAATAATATTTCTCAGTTCTACAAATATCTCAGGGGTTCCCTCACATGTGAAATCTAGAAAAGAAAAGCCTAAAGGTAGCTGTCGGTTGTGATTTTCGATATGTACCCAAGTGGACCTGCTAATAGTTTATTCCTGAAATGTCCTTAACATATGAAAGAGCTGAATTCACCTTTCATCTGTGAAAGGAGAATGAATCAGAAGGGACTGAATGAATTTAACAAATTCCTGTCACATGCTGGGGAGAAGTGACTGAGGAACCAAAAGGGGGCTATATATGTTCAAAATTAAGCTAGAATGAAGAAGAGTCTTCATTCTGACTGGAGTGAGATGATATCTTAGAGTAGTTTTGATTGCATTTTCTGATTGCTAGAGATGATGAGCATTTTTTCATATATTTGTTGATTGTTTATCCTCTTCTTAAAAGCAGCATACTACAGGGTCATAGCCACATCAATGTTTATAGCAGCACAATTCTCAATAGCTAAACAGTGGATCCAGCGTAGATGCCCTTCAGTGGATTAATGGATAAAAAAAAATGTGTCATATATACACAATGGGATATTACTCAGCACTAAAAGAGAATAAAATCATGGCAGAGTTGAGGTCTTGTTTTTGTGGCACAACAAACATGAAGATATTTGATTGCTTCCTTTGGAAAGGCAAATTGCACATAGTTGCCCCTCTGGAATCTGCATAGAGGTACAAAGCAAAGCAGTTGCCAGCGGTACTGTTCTTTTCCTGTACACTGAAACAGTCCTGGTATATTAAAGAAAATGAATTTTCATCATTAACTTGGTAGAACTTAATGAGTATCATATAATTATCTGAGTGCTTACAAAATGAGTACTTTGTCAGCTAAGCTGAGATCGGTGTCCATTATGCAGTTTTATACAGTAACATTGAGACAGCATTACTGTGCTATGTGCAGAAGATCTCAGATATATGCATAGAACTTACCTACATATATGTTTTTTTGAGGGATGGAGGGAGGAAAGTGGGAAGAGAGGGGGAGGGGCAGGGGCTGTGAGGGAGGGGAAGGGAGAGGGAGAGAGAGAGAGAGAGAGAGAGAGAGAGAGAGCGAGAGAGAGAGAGAGAGAGAGAGAGAATCCAAGAAAAACCTGGAAAAATAAACTTCATAAGAGAGAATGGCTAAACCAAACAAACAAAAATCAAAGGAAAACAACCCACAGAATGTCGGTAGTTATATAAGTTAGCTAGGTTGCAGAATGTTCCTTTATTGGGCTGCAGCTCATATTTTTACATCATTAGATTCTTGTTATCCATTCTGACCAGAATGTCATTGAAGTACTGTTCTTCAATGCTCAGTACATTATATTGGTATATTTGACATCTCATTATTGGTGATTTTAACTTTTATCACCTGAGTAAGATGGAGTTTATTGAAGTTTTCCATTATAAAGATACTGTTTTGATTTTTTTCACCAATAAAGGTCCAAAGGAAGTAATATCAGACTATGTTAATACTTCAATTTTAGTTGCATTTTTGACAGAGCATCCATTGACGATTTCTGACAGCATAGATTTTAACTTGTATTGATATTTTGTTTTACAAAATATTTTTCCTATTTTTCTCACTGCTTCTTCATTTTTAGGTTATAAGTATAATATAATAAGCAGCTTTCCCATCAATGACATTTATTTATTTGCTTACTTATTCAATATGAATATTGATATTAATAAATAAGCAAATGGACTCATAGATTCTTATATATTGGTTATATCTCGTTATTGTTACTATTTGCTTGATGTTCATATAGTACCACCAGCTTGGCTGTAGGGAGTACTTTAGTTATCAGTACTTTTTTCATCTCACATAACTTACCCTTCTTTGATCATTTCCATATTGGCAAGAACTTTTAGAAAATATCAAGAACATGGATAAAATGAATGTATGAAGGGCCTTTCCAACTTAAATTAAGAACAAAGAAAAATTGAATGTAATATACATACATAGGTTGAATCTTAATCAAGATTTGTTTTTTTTTTTTTTTTTTTTTTTTTTTTTTTTTTTTTGCTAAGGGATGAATTTTAAATATTTAACAAAATGTTAATAATTGTAGAATTTTATTAATATTAATGTACTTGTGTTTTCAATCATACTGTACTTATATAAGGGCATGTCCTGGTTCACAACATACAGATACTAGTATACTAATTGTAATGAGACAGCCTACCTGTGACTCAACATTTAGTGACCATAAAGAAGATATGGACATACTATGTACTATTTTTTAAGCTTTTATATAAATGTGAATTTATATAACAACAGCAACAACAATAATTACAACAACAATAATTATAACAAAACATAAGTTCTGAGGTACCGGGTCTGGTTGAAAGCCAGAGATACACATGGATATGTAGCTCCATAGGCAAATATGGTCCCTCAGAACAGGAACATGCACAACTTTCAAAGTGATTGGTTCTGGGCTAGATTATAACTGTAGAGCACAACCACCTTGATACACAAGAAATTTTGTTTTAGTGTTTATTTATTTACTGACTTGGCTTATTATTTACTTACTAGTTTTGTTATATACAAGGTTTTGAGAAATAAAAATAAGATAAAATGTAAACTCTATTTCTGCTTAGGAAAAACCAAAACTGAATAGTAAAAATTGTTTTGTTTTGTTTTTGATACTGAGGATTGAACTCGGGGATACTCAACCATTGAACCACATCCCCAGCCCTATTTTGTATTTTAGTTAGAGATAGGCTCTTACTGGGTTGCTCAATGCCTCACCATTGCTGAGGCTGGCTTTGAACTCACCATCCGCATGCTTCAGCATCTCAAGCCATTGGGCTTACAGGGGTGTGCAACCTAACAAAATTTTAATGCTTATCTTAGAGCTATCACAGATAAATTTCTTAATAGTTCTTAATTCCAAATTCTGTATTATGTGTTAAGAGGTAATATTTTTTCTTCTTCATGAGACATATAAATTTAAGACAGATGGTCTAGGTTCTGTTATAATAATGAGACAAATAACACTTTGTAAATGAAAGTCATATATGATCAAATATTAAGCAAATAAAATAAAAGATTGAATTAAAATTTAATAAATTTATTTTACTTTTAATTTAAAAATCTTGAGCATAATTGTATTCCTGAACATCTTTGTTTCCCCAAACTTGTATATTTCTTAGAATAGTTACTTTTGCTAGACAATGTTTGATGTATGATATTATAAATGTCTTTAACACAGTTTGCCAAAAATATAGATCACTTGGCAACTGTTCCATTTGTTGTAACTATCAAAAATGACAATTTTTTGACACTTAAAAATTATTCTACCTCTTTCAGAATGATGCAAAGGCATTTGATCTTGAAGTTGAAAGCCATACATGTAATTAGTATACAAAGTGGATCCCACTTATCCTCAGCTTTAGAACCAGAGTTAAATTATGTCAATTGTTAAGAGTCTAGGTCATTAAGAAGGATGTTTTTTCCTCTAACACACAATCTGAGATATGAAAGTTCCCATGGTTAGTATATAAGACATTTGCAAATCCTATAAATTCAGACTTAAAATATTTTTCTGCAGATGTGATTTATATATTTAATAAAGCCTGTAGGTAGAATATCTATATCTTAGATTATAGTTTCAAATGGGATGTGATGAAGATATGTATTATATGGTCAATTCGTATTGTTAGCATAATGAACTCCTCAGAGTACTTCTCAAAAGAGTATAATTTTAAAATAGATTGTATCACCTGTTAAGAATAAAGCAATTAGGGTTGCTTTTCTTACCAAGAATTTAATAGTTAGCCAAGTATGTATATAGGACAACCATCAGACTGGAATAAAATTTAAGATGGAACACACATAGTAGCCTCTAAATTTGACATTTATGAATGATGCATCAGGGTAAATAAAATTAAAATAATATGACCTTCCATTAACTGCTATAAGATCATACAATAGTAAATGGTGTTCTATAGCAATACAAAATTGACTTGAATGCAATATAAAACTTGAATGAAGGGGCTTGTGGCTCAGTGGTAGAGTGCTTGCCTAGCAAGTGTAAGGCTCTGGGTTTAATTCTCAGCACCACATATATGGCTATAAAGAAAGAATATTTAGAGTTGCTGAACTTTATCCACCCCATATTTACAATTAGGTGATTTTCATATCTGAACTAAGTTTTCAAAGCCCCAGAGAAATTAATAGTGAACTACTAAATAAGTGAAATATGGCATTAGAGCAGATTATGCTAAGTGAAGCTAGCCAATCCCTAAAAAACAAATGCCAAATGTCTTCTTTGATATAAGAAGAGTAACCAAGAACAGAGTAGGGACGAAGAGCATGAGAAGAAGATTAACATTAAACAGGGATGAGAGGTGGGAGGGAAAGGGAGAGAGAAGGGAAATTGCATGGAAATGGAAGGAGACCCTCAGGGTTATACAAAAGTACATACAAGAGGAAGTGAGGGGAAAGGGAAAAATAATACAAGGGGGAGAAATGAATGACAGTAGAGGGGGTTGAGAGAGAAGAGGGGAGGGGAGGGGAGGGTGGATAGTAGAGGATAGGAAAGGCAGCAGAATACAACACACACAAGTATGGCAATATGTAAATCAATGGATGTGTAACTGATGTGATTCTGCAATATGTATATGGGGTAAAAATGGGAGTGCATAACCCACTTGAATCAAAGTGTGAAATATTATATATCAAGAACTATGTAATGTTTTGAAAAACCAACAATAAAAAATTAAAAAAAAAAAAAAAGATGCTAAGTTCACTGTTGGTACTTACTGTTCAAAAAGGAAAATTCCCAGGAGCTATGATAAAGTTGCACAATGAGAGTATTTCTTTGCATATCTGCTATCAAGATATCCATTCTGCAATGCATGGATCAAGCAGCAATTTCAATCGCCAGGAACTGATGTTTAAGAAATACATTTTGTAATGCTGTAGCAGCCATAGTGATTTTTCTGATGGATCTGGGCCAAGTAAATTGAATAGATTCTAGAAACAATTCACATTCTAGATGTTATTATTAGTGACTCATAGGATGAGGTAAAAATATCAACATTAACAGGACTTTGGAAGAAGATAATCATAACCCTTATGGACTTCACTGAAGTAAGGAATGTGGTATAAGTAGAAAGAGAAAAAGAATTAGAAATGGACCCTGAGAATGTGACTGAAGTACAGCAACTCATGATAGCCTGTCATCCAGTAGTGTCTTTAAGGACATCCAAGAATAAGTTCTCTTTGTGTTTATCAATGAAAAATATATAAAGGTTTATTCATAAGTAAATGACAGTCGGAGTAAAAAAAAAAAGTTAGTTTCCTCACAGGAAGTGAGTGTTTTTTGTTTTTTTTTTTTAGTTTTGTATACTTATGGGGAATTTTGAACTAATCTTCATTTTTTCTTGTTGATTGCTACATGTTTATGACTAAACTTTAAAGTTTGTGTATCTTGGAAGTTCATTTTTTATTATGAAATAATTCAGAGTGACCCAAACCTTCTTCACTTTTTTGGCAATATATCCTGAAAACAGTATCCCTTTTTCCCTGTAGTTTCAGATTTCCTTTAGTTTTGATTTGTTGTTGTTGTTTTTCCTCTGTTCAATTTGCTATTTTGTCCTTTCCAGTAACTACATTTATATATATATATATATATATATATATATATATATATATATATATATACACATATATATATATATATATATGTATGTATGTATTCAAAGAACTATCAAGCTTTGTGCAGATGTCTGTCTCTCTCTCTCTCTCTCTCTCTCTCTCTCTCTCTGTATATATATATATATATATATATATATATATATATATATATATTTAATAATTTCTTAAAACTCATTTTACTTTGTGTTTGTTTTCATAGCACTCTGTAGCAGGTACTCTATGCTTTTACCGTTTTCAGTACTTCTGTTTTCATTGTTTACAATGTGATAACTTAATTTTCTCTTGCGGTTTCTTCTCGATATCTGCCAACCCACACCCCTCTCTTTCTGATGCTTAACAGCTCTACCTTGAGGTTTGCATATATCATCAAGCTCTCAGCAATCTTTTTTTTTTTTTTTTTTTTTTTTTGGCAAATTTCTTTATCCACTGTTTTTCACTTCAGTTTTTACTCTTATATTTTTATAATTTTAATGTATTTTGCATATTATGTTTAACTATCAAATCTCATTTAATCTCATTTAATGACATGAATTCTTTTTTTGGCTGGTGTTTTGCATAAAATATATTTTGATGTGTGGAAAAGGCAGTATTCATGGTCAGAAAAGTCTATGTGCAGAGTGATTTATTTTTACACTTTATTTTTTCCATTTGTAGAGATATTCCCAATTAATAGTGTTCCACAGGGTAAAAATATGTTTGGAGGGGCTGGGATTGTGGCTCTGTGTTGGAGCACTTGCATGCACCTCCTGTGGGGCACTGGGTTTGATCCTCAGTACCACATAAAGTAAATAATTAATTAAAAATAATGGTATTGTGTCCCTTTACAACTGGAAAAAAAAAAAAAAAAGATTTGGAAGGATTTCTTTATTTGGCCAAATGACCCCGACTTTCCTTTTGAGGCAACAGAAGTGATCCATGTCTCTAATAGCCCTCACAAAGCCTTCCAAATCCTTCTTTAAGTATCTTATGGAAACCTCATTGAACACCAGTAACATTCTGTAATTCTTTCTTTTAGGTAGACTGTCAGTGATACAGAACCCTGTGCTTATGTTGAAGTCCAAGTATTCATTTCCTTTTACTCATGACCATTGCCTTATTTTCTTAATTTATAGGACACAAAGAGTCATCTTTTTTGTACCATTCATAACATAAAATATGTTTTAGTATTTATCACAGGGTTCATGCCTACAACTTAGAGCTCAACCCAATGCAGTGTGTGGCCTACAGTGTGTTATCAGCAGTACCATAGGTTTCAAAATAATTTTATATATTGCAATGATTTTTTCGGTTTATATTTTAGTTGTTGATGTACCTCTATTTTATTCATTTATTTATATGTGGTGCTGAGAATTAAACCCAGAGCCTTACACTTGCTAGACAAGCACTCTACCACTGAGCCACAAGCCCCTTCATTCAAGTTTTATATTGCATTCAAGTCAATTTTGTATTGCTATAGAACACTATTTACTCTTGTATGATCTTATAGCAGTTAATGGAAGGTCATATTATTTTAATTTTATTTACCCTGATGAATCATTCATAAATGTCAAATTTAGAGGCTACTATGTGTGTTCTATCTTAAATTTTATTCCAGTCTGATGGTTGTCCTATATATATACTTGGCTAACTATTAAATTCTTGGTAAGAAAAGCAACCCTAATTGCTTTATTCTTAACAGGTGATACAATCTATTTTAAAATTATACTCTTTTGAGAAGTACTCTGAGGAATTCATTATGCTAACAATACGAATTGACCATATAATACATATCTTCATCACATCCCATTTGAAATATAATCTAAGATATAGATATTCTACCCCCAGGCTTGATTAAATATATAAATCACATCTGCAGAAAAATATTTTAAGTCTGAATTTATAGGATTTGCAAATGTCTTATATACTAACCATGGGAACTTTTATATCTCAGATTGTGTGTTAGAGGAAAAACATCCTTCTTAATGACCTAGACTCTTAACAATTGACATAATTTAACTCTGGTTCTAAAGCTGAGGATAAGTGGGATCCACTTTGTATACTAATTACATGTATGGCTTTCAACTTCAAGATTGAATGCCTTTGCATCATTCTAAATGAGGTAGAATAATTTTTAAGTGTCAAAAAATGTCATTTTTGATAGTTACAACAAATGGAACAGTTGCCAAGTGATCTATATTTTTGGCAAACTGTCTGTGTTAAAGACATTTATAATATCATACATCAAATATTGTCTAGCAAAAGTAACTATTCTAAGAAATATACAAGTTTGGGGAAACAAAGATATTCAGGAATACAATTATGCTCAAGATTTTTAAATTAAAAGTAAAATAAATTTATTAAATTTTATTTCAATCTTTTATTTTATTTGCTTAATATTTGATCATATATGACTTTCATTTACGAAGTGTTATTTGTCTCATTATTATAACAGAACCTAGACCATTCTGTCTTAAATTTATATTTCTCATGAAGAAGAAAAAATATTACCTCTTAACACATTATGCAGAATTTGAAATTAAGAACTATTAAGAAATTTATCTATGGTAGCTCTAAGATAAGCATTAAAATTTTGTTAGGTTGCACACCCCTGTAAGCCCAATGGCTTGAGATGCTGAAGCATGCGGATGGTGAGTTCAAAGCCAGCCTCAGCAATGGTGAGGCATTGAGCAACCCAGTAAGAGCCTATCTCTAACTAAAATACAAAATAGGGCTGGGGATGTGGTTCAGTGGTTGAGTATCCCCGAGTTCAATCCTCAGTATCAAAAACAAAACAAAACAATTTTTACTATTCAGTTTTGGTTTTTCCTAAGCAGAAATAGAGTTTATATTTTATCTTATTTTTATTTCTCAAAACCTTGTATATAACAAAACTAGTAAGTAAATAATAAGCCAAGTCAGTAAATAAATAAACACTAAAACAAAATTTCTTGTGTATCAAGGTGGTTGTGCTCTACAGTTATAATCTAGCCCAGAACCAATCACTTTGAAAGTTGTGCATGTTCCTGTTCTGAGGGACCATATTTGCCTATGGAGGTACATATCCATGTGTATCTCTGGCTTTCAACCAGACCCGGTACCTCAGAACTTATGTTTTGTTATAATTATTGTTGTTGTAATTATTGTTGTTGCTGTTGTTATATAAATTCACATTTATATAAAAGCTTAAAAAATAGTACATAGTATGTCCATATCTTCTTTATGGTCACTAAATGTTGAGTCACAGGTAGGCTGTCTCATTACAATTAGTATACTAGTATCTGTATGTTGTGAACCAGGACATGCCCTTATATAAGTACAGTATGATTGAAAACAAAAGTACATTAATATTAATAAAATTCTACAATTATTAACATTTTGTTAAATATTTAAAATTCATCCCTTAGCAAAAAAAAAAAAAAAAAAAAAAAAAAAAAAAAACAAATCTTGATTAAGATTCAACCTATGTATGTATATTACATTCAATTTTTCTTTGTTCTTAATTTAAGTTGGAAAGGCCCTTCATACATTCATTTTATCCATGTTCTTGATATTTTCTAAAAGTTCTTGCCAATATGGAAATGATCAAAGAAGGGTAAGTTATGTGAGATGAAAAAAGTACTGATAACTAAAGTACTCCCTACAGCCAAGCTGGTGGTACTATATGAACATCAAGCAAATAGTAACAATAACGAGATATAACCAATATATAAGAATCTATGAGTCCATTTGCTTATTTATTAATATCAATATTCATATTGAATAAGTAAGCAAATAAATAAATGTCATTGATGGGAAAGCTGCTTATTATATTATACTTATAACCTAAAAATGAAGAAGCAGTGAGAAAAATAGGAAAAATATTTTGTAAAACAAAATATCAATACAAGTTAAAATCTATGCTGTCAGAAATCGTCAATGGATGCTCTGTCAAAAATGCAACTAAAATTGAAGTATTAACATAGTCTGATATTACTTCCTTTGGACCTTTATTGGTGAAAAAAATCAAAACAGTATCTTTATAATGGAAAACTTCAATAAACTCCATCTTACTCAGGTGATAAAAGTTAAAATCACCAATAATGAGATGTCAAATATACCAATATAATGTACTGAGCATTGAAGAACAGTACTTCAATGACATTCTGGTCAGAATGGATAACAAGAATCTAATGATGTAAAAATATGAGCTGCAGCCCAATAAAGGAACATTCTGCAACCTAGCTAACTTATATAACTACCGACATTCTGTGGGTTGTTTTCCTTTGATTTTTGTTTGTTTGGTTTAGCCATTCTCTCTTATGAAGTTTATTTTTCCAGGTTTTTCTTGGATTCTCTCTCTCTCTCTCGCTCTCTCTCGCTCTCTCTCTCTCTCTCTCTCTCTCTCTCTCTCTCTCTCTCCCTCTCCCTTCCCCTCCCTCACAGCCCCTGCCCCTCCCCCTCTCTTCCCACTTTCCTCCCTCCATCCCTCAAAAAAACATATATGTAGGTAAGTTCTATGCATATATCTGAGATCTTCTGCACATAGCACAGTAATGCTGTCTCAATGTTACTGTATAAAACTGCATAATGGACACCGATCTCAGCTTAGCTGACAAAGTACTCATTTTGTAAGCACTCAGATAATTATATGATACTCATTAAGTTCTACCAAGTTAATGATGAAAATTCATTTTCTTTAATATACCAGGACTGTTTCAGTGTACAGGAAAAGAACAGTACCGCTGGCAACTGCTTTGCTTTGTACCTCTATGCAGATTCCAGAGGGGCAACTATGTGCAATTTGCCTTTCCAAAGGAAGCAATCAAATATCTTCATGTTTGTTGTGCCACAAAAACAAGACCTCAACTCTGCCATGATTTTATTCTCTTTTAGTGCTGAGTAATATCCCATTGTGTATATATGACACATTTTTTTTTTATCCATTCATCCACTGAAGGGCATCTACGCTGGGTCCACTGTTTAGCTATTGAGAATTGTGCTGCTATAAACATTGATGTGGCTATGACCCTGTAGTATGCTGCTTTTAAGAAGAGGATAAACAATCAACAAATATATGAAAAAATGCTCATCATCTCTAGCAATCAGAAAATGCAATCAAAACTACTCTAAGATATCATTTCACTCCAGTCAGAATGAAGACTCTTCTTCATTCTAGCTTAATTTTGAACATATATAGCCCCCTTTTGGTTCCTCAGTCACTTCTCCCCAGCATGTGACAGGAATTTGTTAAATTCATTCAGTCCCTTCTGATTCATTCTCCTTTCACAGATGAAAGGTGAATTCAGCTCTTTCATATGTTAAGGACATTTCAGGAATAAACTATTAGCAGGTCCACTTGGGTACATATCGAAAATCACAACCGACAGCTACCTTTAGGCTTTTCTTTTCTAGATTTCACATGTGAGGGAACCCCTGAGATATTTGTAGAACTGAGAAATATTATTAATAAGAAATTATCTCATAGTTTCTATGAGTCAAGAATCTGGGTTCAGATTGGTTGTCCTCTAGCTCTGGGTCTGTTTTATAAGGGTGAATTATCCCAAGGCTCAACTGGGAAGGATCCTCTTCCTAATTAAATCAAGTAGCTGTTATTTGGATTCAGTGCTCTGCAGTTTATTTTGCTGAGGACTCAGTTCCTCCTAAGGTATTCCTTAAAATGTGGGCCTCTTTATTGAGCATTTCATAATATGTTTTAATAAAAATGAGAAAGCACATGTGCAAGAGAGATTGCTACCAAGAAAGTGTTCTAGCAAAGATAAAATTGATGATGTTAATGGCATTCCATTACTTTTGTAGGATTTTAGCTATTAGAAGCAAATCTCTAGATACAGCCCATACTCATGCCATTCAACTGAACTGGATTACACAAGGGTATAAACATCAATTGGTTAAGATCACTGAGATCCTATGAGAAGCTGCATTCTAAATAAAAAATTGATGATTGTGTAGGGAAACATAAAGTACAAATCTGTTGGGAAGGTGGACTGATATATTCTAGAAAACAATGTGGCAATATTTAGTAAAATTATTGCTTTGGACTGAATGTGCCTCCCAAAATTCACATGTTAATACCCTTATCATTAATGTGATGGTAATTGGAGATAGGAGATAATTAAATTTGGTCATGAGGGCTGTGTCTCAGATTAATGCCCTTATTAAAAGAGGAAGACCCCTAAATCTCTCCTTCTGTATGCATCCACCAAAGAAAGCATATGAAGACGTAACCCGGAAACCAACCTTCATTAGAACCTGACTATGCTGCTACAAAACACAGAAACCAGTTATGGTACATTCAAACATACATTTAACAAGGCCATATACAAGGACAGAATTCAAATATAAAATAATAATTCTATTGTTGAGAAGGGAACTAGTGCTAGATTCTAAGAAGAAAGAAAAATTTGAATAAAAGAGAAGGAATCTTGCAAAACTCAATGATGATAATGTGACCAGGCTCCAAAAATAGAATAAAAATAAGGATAAAATGCAATTTTCATCAGTGGGTAGTTAATTTTATTCCTTTCCTATAAGTTGAAGGCCTGGAAGAAAACAATTTTAAAAATTGGCAGCCTTTAATGCCAAATGCAGTAAGTATATTGATATCCATTAATGGGAATATGTCTTGTTTGTAGCATTATTCACATATCTTCTGATAATTAAAGAAAAATATAACCATATTACTTTTGGATGGATTTTAGGTACATTATCCAAAATACTAACTAATGGCTAAGGGAAAGATAGCAGAATGAGTTTGTAGGAGTAGCTTTGGGGAATACTTTGGTAGAGGAAGATCTCTACCACCTGTACTACCACTATTGAACACTATATAAGAATTAGGGTGGGGTGGCTCTTTCAGGTATATTAAAGAAAAGTCTCCTTTGCCCAACCAGATCATTTTTGCCTTCCTAGCATCTCCTCTCCCCCACATCCCAGAAGTGCCAAGAGTGTTGATTTGCAATATCTAAGCTATAGCCTGGTTTCCCTAGCAACCTCCCTAGCCTCATCATGTACAGAAGTGTCAGAGAGAGTGCTTTGTGAGGTCTAACCTCCTCCTTAGTCCTCATTGGCTGGGGAGTAACTTGCTGGCCAATGAAGGCTGAAGGGTGTGGCCCTTCATTGTCTTGGGAGGACATATATGCCTAGGATCCTTACAGCTCTTCAGAAGACCACTGGGAGGCTTCAGTATGGCTAAGGCAACCAAGAAATCACAGAAGCCTAATGCAGATATGGCCCAGTCAACATCATCGATGAAAGAAAGAAAGAATATGAAGACTTCCTATCATCACTCCAGATGCGGAAGAGGCAGCAAGGTAAGATAACCCAACCCAAGCTTCTCCTTTCTGCATTCATTCCCCACGACCTAAGACTCCTATTTATTTTTCATCTGGCACAAACCCCTACTTCACATGTATATCCTATCTTCTTTTCTCAAACCAATGCCCTTATGGCCTCTCTGTTGTCCTTACAGATACTAAAGTCCACCAATAAGGGTAAAAAAACACTTCAAAATAATTCAAGCAAAAGAGACTCAGAAAAGCCTTCCACATCTCTGAAAAAATCTAAGAAAACTAAAGGAACAATACTCTTTGTTCATTATCATCGGCTAAATGAAAAACTGAATAGAGAGCCAGAAATGGAAAATACCCCAGAAACCTCCAGCATTTCAAGTGATGATCTGGACAGCAAGTAATTGAGTGGGGCCAGAGACCTCAGAATAATCTGCAGAGTGTCCAGAGGTCTGGCAGCTAAGAAATGGCTCAATTTTACCACAGGTTACTAACATTAATGGTGGTGAAAATAAAATCAATCTGATGTGAAAAGATGTGTATCTCTGTGAGCCTCTGATGCTGGAGTGGGAACAAATAAAAGGTAGAAGTAGGTGTTTGAGAAGGGAGAGATGTGGGATCTGTGGAGTTGGAGTTCAAAAGATAAATTGTTATCCACACATTGAAGGATAAAGACAAAGTGAGGACTGAGGACTGAAGACAAACTTCCTCTTTATACTTGATCCCACAGGCAAGGCGAAAAGGACTTCATGTTTCTCCCTATTTGTGTATGGCTTTAGTATGTAGATTTCCAGAAACTGTATAAGGTGAGGCATGTGAGTGGCAGTATCTCAAAAAATATACAAGGAGTCACCTGAGGAACACTGACCTCATAGTGGTGTTTGTTACTCCATACCCTATTATGTAAGCAACTAATGGCTCTCAGAAGGGCTAAAGAACTCACTCTATCATCCCTAGGAAAGTAATGGTGATTGAAAGAACAAATCCAGAACCAATCAGCCCACTTAAGAAATTTGGGGTAGAGTAAGCCATTGGGAGTGGTCTGCCTCATGTGCTGGCAAGAAAATGGAGCATTCATTGTTCATGGAGAAGTTTTAAGCAACATGGCTCCTCCTACAAATATCTTTAAGCTTTATCTTTTTCAAAGTTGTTTTCATCCATGAAAAGAGTTTCATGCTTAATTTATGGAACTATAATTGAAGCACAAGAACCTGTACGTGATTAAAAAGTTTGTATGTGGGCTGGGGTTGTGGCTCAGTGGTAGAGCACTTGTCTGGCATCTGTGAGGCACTGGGTTTGATCCTCAGCATCACATAATAATTAAATAAAATAAAGGTATTGGGTCCACCTACAACTATTTTTTTAAAGTTCGTATGTTTTATCACACACACACATACTAATCACAATTATAAGAGTGAATATATCCATCATTCCTTAAAATTTCCAAATGCTGTTAGTCCCTTTTGTGATAGTAAAATACCTGAGGATGGGTACATTATTTTTTAAAAAAAGATTTCACAATTTTGGAAGCTGAAAGTCTGAGATTGGGCAGCCTCACCTAGTTGGCCTCTGATGAGGGCCTTCCTGCTATGTCATAACATGGGCTGATGGCTTCACATGATGAAGGAAGTATGTGTGTGTGTATGTGAGAGGTAAATCACATGGAAAGAGAGAAACAGAGTAGGAAAGGGTCAAAATTGCTCCTTTATAACATCTCTTCTCTCATGGAAACAAATTCAGTCCTACAATCAGCATGATGAGCATTAGTATCTTCAGAGGGGTGATTATTAAAGGGGTGATCATCTCCCACTAGGCCCCACCTCTTAAAGTTGTCTTCCAACCTTTCAATACCAAATATACTGGGGACCAAACCATATTCAAACTACAGCATGCTTCTTGGCAATATCTCCCTCCTACCCCTCCCTGTACCCCCATCTCCAGGTAACTACTGTCTTGCTTGTGGCCACTATCAGTTTCCATTTTCTAGAGGTTTATAAAAATGGAGTCATGAAATATATACTCTTTTTTTCATCTAGCCTCTTAGAAAATTCTTCTCACCCCTCAAAAATCTTTTATTGTTTTAATTTCTAAAAGATGCCTGCAGTCAGTAAGTTTTTTTTTAAGTTATAGTTGGACACAAAGCCTTCATTTTATTTATTGAATTTTATGTGGTGCGGAGGATTGAACTTAGTGCCTCACGTGCTAGGCGAGTGCGCTATCACTGAGCCACAACCCCAGCCCTGCTAATAAGTTTTAAATGTGTATATATAAGGTACAAAAAGGACATTATTAGCACTTGTACATTAATTATCAGATATATTATGTGAGGGAATTAATGTGGAGAAATTCTTGTTATACTATTAACCTTAGATATCATGTAATTAAGTTACTGCTTTCCTTTCTAAAGTAAGTTCCTCAGGATCTAGTATGGCTTGCAGTGCATTTCAGGCCACTATTGTGTGGTCTTGTATGACACATGTATTCTAGCACTTAAACAGCTGTTTCTAAATAAACATTGATAGCACGGTGATTGTAAAATAAAAGCAATAATATAAAAGAAATTAATTTCTTATGTGCTGTCATTTCATGAAGAGTTTATTTGTGCTCATGCTTAAATCAGTAAATCAAAGTGCAAATGAGAGTTTAAGTTCTTACATGATTTATGCGTGTACTTTGATGAAGTTGAATTATATCTTTAAAAGTAAATTTATTCTTGTTTAATTGTTCAATGTTTATTTAAAAAATATTAAATGTAACACCATATGGATGATTTATTAGTTGACTAGATTGTACCTTTTGCTTTTCTATCCATTATTACTTCTTGTTTAAATTCATGATTATTATTCTTCTATTGAAGAGTGAGCATTTAAAAACATTGGCCACTTAGAGTTTAATATGTCATTTATGCCAATGGTTAACAATATTTTTCATCATATTTTGCTCCTAGGATATGACTGTTTTTATTTTGAACATCTTTATTTAGATATAATTGACATGTAATAAATTACATGTAATAAATTACACATAAAATAATAAATTAGATTTAACATTTCACCTGTAAAACCATCACCATTATTAAAAAAAAAAAAAAAAAAAAAAAAAGAATATGATCATTACCTAAATAGTTTCCTCAAACCACTTCCCCAAGCCCTGTCCATTGCCATACAAGCACTGATCAGCTTTCTGGATCTGTAGATTAGTTTATATTTTCTAGAGTTTTATATAAATGGAATCACAATTTGTACTTTTGTATGGTTCTTTCACTCAGTGAAAATTGAGAGTCATCAATATTATTGAGTACATCTACATTACAAGATTTGCATATATTATGATTTTAAGTAGCATTAAATTGAATCTCCACCAATTAGTTACCTTATTCCTTTCACTCAAGTTGCCCCAATGGTTATGTCTTCCACAAATATATTACTTTTTCATTAGGAAATTGATATTGACACAATTCATTTAACTTACTAATATTTCACCAGGTTTACATTAACAAATTTTTATATGTATTTGTGTTTGGTTCTGTGGAATTTTCTCATGTGTAGCATTTTCTGTAACTATTACTATAGTCAACATGCAGAACAGTTCCATCCAAGGAAAACTTTTGCTACATATATATATAACCATAGTCACCTCTAGTCACTTCTCCATCCCTGAAATCAAGTAATTTATTCTTTATGATTTTTATGATTTTTTTTCATTAGAAAAAAATGTTACATAAATGGAATAACTCGGTTTGGAACCATTTTGTATCTTTCTTTTTCACTCAGAATAAATCGCCTGTGATCTAATCAATTTGTGTGTAATAATAGTTTTTTTTTGTTTGCTTCAATCATTCATTGATTAATCCATTTGGTTTGATAAATCATTAATTTATTAAAGAACACTATGTAGCCACAATTCTCTAGAAAAACAAAACAAAAGTATAAAGTCAGGTTGATAGATAGAAGATAGATAGATAATCAGTCAGGCAAGAAGGGAGGCAGAAATAATAAGAGATCTATTAAAGGAATTGACTTAGGCAGCTATAAGCACTAAGATGTCCTAAAATAGGCTATTTGAAAGCTGTAGACCCTGGGATGCAATTATCATTGCTCAGTCTAAGTTTGAAAATTTCAGAACCAGAGAAGTCAAAGGTATCATTAATTCTCAGTCTGAAACTTAAGGCCTATCAACCCTGAGGGTGCTAGTATGAGTCCTAGAGTCCCAAAGCCAGAAAGTCTGGAGTACTGATGTTGAAGGTCAGGAGAAGAAGTGTTGCTATTCCTGAAAAGATATGGGAATCCTTTTCTCTCCATTTTTAAAAATTTATTTTATTTTTTACACAAATGGAGCACAACTTTTCATTTCTCTGGTTTTTACGTGATGGAGATTAATTGCACAAACATAACCACACATAGGAATAATAACGTCCCTCTCATTCTATTCAAGGACCTAGCCAGTAGAATGGTGCCCACCTACATTAATGGCTGATTTTCTTCACTCAGTTAACTAACATGTCAGTCTCCTCTAGAAACGTGTTCATAGACACACACAGAAGTATTCCCAGGTTTCTAAGTATTCATTAACCCAAACAAGTTGACACATAAATTAATTATCATAGATATCTTTGTTGTTTCTAATTTTAGAAGATTAAAATAAAGATGATATGGCATTCCTGTATAAATTTTGAGTGTGAATGTGATCTTCCAACTTTCTGGAATAATACCCAAGAATACAATTTTTAGGTCATCTGATAAATGTATTGTTTAGTTGTGTGAGAAATTTTCATATGACTTTCCAGTTGGTTGTACCATTTTAAATTCCCACCAGCAATCTACAAGGGATATAATTTCTCTGCATTCTCACTAGAATTTAGTGCTATCACTTTATATTTAAGTTATTCTGGTGCATGTATAATGATATACAATTAGCATTTTGATTTGAATTTCTCCTATGGTTGATATAGTTGAACATGTTTTTATATGCTTGTTTTCCATCTACAAATCCCCTTTGTAAAAATTTCCACTCATATTTCTAGCCCATTTCTCTTTCTTTCTCATTGGAGACACTTGCACAGTAAGACTTGGATAAATTTGAAGACAGGTGTACATAAATACAGAACCATTTTATAATTGCTTTTTCTTTCTTCCATCCCTTAATCTTATTGGAAAGGCATAAGAAAATGAATCATTTCTTATTTAATCCAGAATTTCCTTAATTGGATTTTAGGATCTCTGTTTTAAAGAGCAGATTATCTGAATTTTTAAGACCTCTTACAATATTTTTTTGTATTTTCTTTCTACCCACATACCATTAACTGGTATTTTCTCCTAGATCCCGATGAATTTTCTGTTGTTAAATAATACTTTAAATATTGGTATTAAACAAAGGATTGCTATATGTTTCTTCATATAACATTTTCTTCCTCTAGTATGTTGTTATAATCCCTTTTGGCTTTTGGGTGCTCAATGTCGCTCCTATGTAAAAAATGCTGGATTTGGGATTCTAATATTTGGCTTTTGGGATGTACCATTAAGGGATTACATGTAGATTTTGTGGCTGTGGTCTGCTTTTACTTAACAATTCTCCATTCTATTACTGCATCCATCTTTGCCCCTATAATATATTCATTCAGTCATTTCAATGATACTCAACCACATGAGAACCACCTCCAAACTATGTAAAATCATCTCCTCCATAACCTTGTATAACACTGGTTCTGGTAAATAATTTATCCTTAAAGTTTTCTTCCATACCTATTCCAAAGGGTTCTGCAACACACATCAGTCTTGGTACCATACTAAACAATTTATGAATATTAACAATATGATTAGCCTGTATTGGTGTATGTGGGTAATTTAAACCTTTGAATTCCTTTGTCAGATTTACTTGATATTTTCAAAAATCAAAACTAGAGGAAATTCTACAGACATTATATACTGAACAGCTTAGGGATTTTTTCTCTGGTTTCAACATTCCTTGGAAAAATCAGTCAGAGGATAGCTATCATACTGGATGATTAAGGAATTCCTAGCCAATCACTTCAAACTGAAATAACCACAAACAGTCCTGCCATCTCTTGCCACTCAGGCTCTTTACGTAAGCAGAGAATCATCCTCTGAAATCTAATCCCTCTCTTGATTATTATATCTTTATTACACAAGGTTCCTAGAATCATATGCCAACATACTTCAGGAATTTTTGTCTATACATTTGCAAAGATAAATTATGATCTGTGTTAGATGTTCTTTTGCTTTTTAATTTAGACTTCTCTCTAGATCCTGAATCTACAGGTTTGGGTCTTTCTGTATATGTAATTAGACTTATGTTATTATTTCCTAAAATACTTTTTCAGTCTGACTTTTTCTTTAATTTTCTTCTGAGCAAGTGAGGATATGGAAGTTAACTTGTTATTATTACATAGGTTGCTAATTTATTTATTTTTCTGTTCAGATTGGGGAAACCCTATTGATCTTTCCTCAAGTTGATTGGTTCTTTTCTTGTCTTCTTCACTATGTATAAGCTCATTAATCCAGTTTTCTTTTATTCTACAGTCTTCTAGTTCTATAATTTACATTTTAGTCATCTATTTGTTGTTGATTTTTTAAAAAGAAAATTAACAATTGCTGTTTATTGTATGTTTGTGATTCGTGATTTAAAATTTGTATCAGTTTTCTTATGATTCATCTTATTATTCCAGGGGCCCTACCCATACCACCCTGATCAAATTAGTGTCTGACTTATTGCACACAGGTGGGGTGGAGGCTCAGCTCTCTACTCAGCTCTGCTGATACTTATCTTCTCAGCAAAAATAAAAATGAAGCACCAATTAACACCATCACCTTGACTCCAAGTAAGAGTATAGATCCCCACTACATCTTATTCTTCTCAGGGAGAAGTAAGGGGAGAGAGTTTACTCATACTGTTTTGTGGCTACTCAGTAAGAGTGTAAACTCAGATCCTGTTTGGGATCAGCTGATACCAGGGGAAGGGATACTTGTAGAACAAACCAACCCTATCTCTTAACACCTCGTTCTGCTTGGTTAATCTGGACAGGTGTAGCAGTTTGCCTGTCTAATGGATCATACTCATTTCAGGGGTACTTAGAAAGTGAAACACTAACAAGTCCTGATTTGAACTTCTTCATAAATCTCATAGATATCCAATGGTAGTAGAAGCTCAGCTATCTGTTAAGACTCACTGACACCAAATAGTGTGGGTGAGGTACAGTGGTGAATAATTCTACTCTCATTACATTTCCTTGCTGCCATATGGGTTTAAAAGAACAGGGTGCCTTTAAATGCTATTGATGATGCTGGTATTTCCCCTTGGCAAGTCAAGATCAGCATTCCACTCACTGGGGGAAGTGTAGCATCACCTACCTCCATCAACTACTTTTGCCAACCAGGAGACCAAAGATCATCTCATCAAGAATTTTGGTGATGCCTAAAGCAAGACAAAAAACTACTGTTTCCGATAGATCCAAGGGTAAGTGCAGGATGGGTTTTATTTTTGGTCCTACAAACTATGCATATTTGTGGATATTTTGGAGGAAACTATTCCATTGATGTTTGTTGGGAATAGGATGGATGTATCCAAAGTGTTTCTGCTGTCTTGGGTCCTTCTTTCTCTGGTATTTTGGTTAAGACAAACAGGCTTTACTTGGAGATATTTTTGTCTGTGCCTATTGGTGGTTCTACATTGAAAACTTCTGCAGCATCCTTTCTAACATATTTAAACGCCAACAAGAAAACCCAGGGAACTAACTTCCACTAGTTACCTAATTCCTGTGTCCCTATGTGTTCTGCCTTCTTTCTACAGTTAAAAATCCTCTTATGTTTGTTGAATTATGCCCAAGGTTTCTTAATTTTAAGATGGAAACAGTTCTGTTGCTGCCAGCAGTGTGAAGAGAACAGTAGGTAGGGTGCCCAGAATTGGTTTAGCCATGGGTCAGAGATGCCCCAGAACCTTTCCCCTCAGCCACAAGAGGGCACATTGCAACCCAGGGTACCAGGGAACTATTAGAGCAGCCCATGATCATGCCAGAGGTGGATGGAGCAAAGCCTTTCTGGAGGCACTAGAGCCAAAAATATTGTAATCTTTTTAATATTAGGTTTTAATTTCACTTGTATTTTATTATCTTCTGTATTGATTGTCCCATTATTTGTTATCACAAACTTTAATCCAATCTTATATCCAATCTTATATTGTTTTTAAAATGGGACATATACTATTTTTTTTCTTTTCTCACTATTCCTTCTTCTGCACCCTCCCTTACTTTGCTTCTTTTCCTATTTTAATTTTTCACATGGACTCTTTCTATTTATTCTGAACTATTGCTCCCCTTTGCCATTTTTGGATTAGTGGCATAGTAGAGAATATTTTCAATAAGGTGTTACATCTTACTGGTACACAGTCTGCTCTCAGGTAGTCACAGTTACTGGTGATAATTATCTCTTCAAAACAGAGCTGGTAGCACTTTAAACATATCATGTACTCTGACACTGAGTCAAATTTTATTATATATTTATTATGAACTTTTGGTAGGAAATAGATTCCACATCATTTGGAGGAGAATTCTAAAGGATTGTTATATAATTCTGCAGCCTTTATTGGCCTTGCCTTCCTTCTAGAAATAAAGGGATTTTCCTCATCTATCCTTTTTCTAGTAACAGTTGGCCTTTACCTGTGCCATAGGAGTGACAACATATGCTGCCCTTTGGGGAATTGAAGACTTTTGACAGAGTGTCCAAACAGTAATGATAATTTTCAAATCTTTTATGCACCAGCAAGGGAAGCTATCTCTGGGTTCCTGACCTGCTTCTAGTCTTTTTCTTGAGCAAATCTGGAGGACCATAGAAAGGAACCTGTAAGCTGATGTTAATTCATCTTGTGTCTGTTTCTCCAGCGGCTTTGTTACTGTCACAACAACATACACTTGGACATTAACAATTGGTTCAAAGTGTTACTGATTCCTTATTGCCCACTCATGTGAAAGTTTTATACTTCTCTGGTGCTCTGTCTTAGGTGAAAGAGTTTGTGTATTCCATCTCTCCTTGGAGAAGAATAGGTACCCTGATGGCCCTGCAACCTCAGGTCTCGAATGGGCTACAAGAAAAATTATAATTTTGTACTTTATTTGTATTTTTCTCTTCATTATGGAGTAAATGTGCTTATTCAATTTCCCACATCTTGAACAGAAGCAGAACATAGAGCAATGCTTTTAACCACTATGTCCTACTGCATCCCAAGATACTATTTTTATTTTTTCAGGAATGTGTTTAGGTGAGGAGTTCCGACAGAAAAAAATAAGTTCACTAAGGCCAAATATCTAGAAGTAACACAGAGGACTTGAAAAAACTTTTTTCTACAAAGTAACACAGACGACTTGAAAAAACTTTTTTTCTACAAATCTCCAACCAGATCTACCTGGTTGTTAAGTTCCTGGCATTTAAAATACACCAAGATCTTCTTCACTTACTTTCTTTATTGTTCTGTAATTTTCATTGTAGAAATTAAATTTCAATGTAGAAATTAAAGAAGACCTTAGAATATGGAAATATGTCCCATGTTCTTGGATAGTCAGAATTAATATTGACAAAATGGCCACACTATCAAAAGTGCTATACAGATTTATTATAATTTCTATTAATTCGAATGGCATTTCTCATAGAAATAGAAAGATCAGTCATGAAATTCATTTGGAAAAATAAAAGGCCCAGAATAGACAAAGCAATCCTCAGGAGAAAAGTGATATGGAGGCATCACAATACCAGACCTTAAATTATAATATAGAATTATAGTAATAAAATGACATGGTATTGGCACCAAAATAGACATGTAGACCAATGGTACAGAATAGAGTACACAAAGACAAACCCACATAAATACAGTTATCTCATATTAGACAAAAGTGCCAAAAGCATACATTGGAGAAAAGATAGCCTCTTCAACAAATGGTGCTTGGAGAACTGGAAACCATATGGAACAACATGAAACTAAACCCTTATCTCTTACCATGTACAAAACTCAACTCAAAGTGGATCAAGGACCTAGGAATTAGACCAGAGACCTGAAGCCTACTACAGGTAAATGTAAACTCAGCTCTTCATCATGTCAGCTAAGAACCAACTTCCTCAAAAATCTCCTAAAGTACAAGAAATAACATCAAGAATCAATAAATGGGATAGTATCAAACTAAAAAGCATCTTCGTGGCAAAGGAAATAGTCAATAACATAAGGAGAGAACCTACAGAGTGGGAAAAGTCTTTACCACATGCACCTCAGAGAGAGCATTAATCTTCTCCAGGATAGATAGACATCTGTATATCCATCTATCTATCTACACACACACACACACACACACACACACACACACACACACACACACACTCAAAAAACTTAATGCCAAACAAACCAGATAACCCAATCAATAAATGGGCAAAGGAACTGAACAGGCATTTCACAGAGCAAAAAATAGAATGCTGAAAAAATATATAAAAAGATGTTCAACATCTTTAGCAATTAGAGAAATGCAAATTAAAAAGTACACTGAAATTCCATCTCACTCCATTCAGAATGGCAACTATCAAGAATACAAGTAACACCGGGCATGGCAGTGCATGCCTGTAATCCCAGTAGCTCAGGAGGCTGAGGCAGGGGGATTTCGAGTTCAAAGCCAGCCTCCACAGAAGCAAAGTACTAAGAAACTTGGTGAGACCCTGTCACTAAGTAAAATACAAAATAGGGCTGGGAATGTGACTCAGTGGTCAAGTGCCCTTGAGTTCAATCCTTGGTACCAAAATAAAGAAAGAAAGAAAGAAAGAAAGAACATGAATAAGAACATGAGTAACAATAAATGTTGGCGAGGTTGTGGGGAAAAAAAGGTACTTCCCCCTACATATTGCTGGTATGACTGCAAATTGGTGCAAGCAGTATGGAGATTCCTCAGAAAACTTGGAATGGAACAACCATTTGACCCAGTTATGTCACCCCTTGGTATATACCCAAATCATTTAAAAACAGCATAACTTCAGTGATAGAGCCACATCAATGTTTATAACAGCTCAGTTCAAAACAGCTATGCTATCGAATCAATCTAGGTGCCTTTCAACAGATAAATGGATAAAGAAAATGTTATAAATATATACTTGATGGAATATTACTCAACTATAAGGAATAATGAGTTTATAGCATTTGCAGGTAAATGAATGGAAGTGAAGACTGTCATGCTAAGTGAAATAAGCCAACCCCCCCCCAAAATAAATACTGAATATTCTCTGTGATATGTGAATGCTAACTCAAAATAAGAATGGTGGAGGGGAGAACAGAAGCTCATTGGATTAGACAAAGTCAAATGAAGGGAAGGGAGGGATGATGGGCATAGGAAAGACAGTAGAATGAATCAGACTTAAGTTTACTATGTTCATATGTGAATACACCACCAGTAAAACTCCACAACATGTAAAACATGTAAAGCATCCTAATTAGAATAAATTATACTCCGTGTATGTACAATGTGTCAAAATACACTCTACTGTCATGTATATATAAAAAGAATAAATAAAAATAAAAGTAATAAAAAATAAAAAAAGATAAATGATAAATAAAATTAACCAAGATGCTTCCCTCATATTTTACCAACCATTAAATGTACATTTTAATATTTGGCAGCAAATCATGTCTAGTAATCTCAGTAGAAACTGACAAGATTATGTGTGCTTGAATGAACTTGAAATTGTGCACTACTAGTGGTAATATCAGTATGACTGTAAAGTCCTTAATAGTGTCACACTTGGTTTGAAATTGCTACTTTAGATACCGGTGGGTGCACTGGTAACTGTGAGCTATTAGTGCTGTCATTATTGTTGCCTATAATATCCCAAGAAGATGACACTTGTCACTAGCTACTATGGCTAGAGTTTCCTGCGGTGGAAAGTGTCTGGTAAATAAAGTTCCAGTCAACTGATAATTCTATTGGCATATATATGCCTGGGAACTACTACCGAATGCAAAAGACTAGAGCTGGCATATTTAATAAATTAAGTAGGGCAACCATCTTAAAAAGCATTAGAAATGAGGAAGTCTCTTTGCCTCATTTCTGCCATAAGATTATATTCACTACAGGGCTATTATGGGATGAGATGGAAGAGTTGCTTGGCCTGCCTAGATAAGAAAAGCCTCAATCATTTAGCAAAAATATATTCATTAATTACAAAGTGTCAAGCACTCTCCTGGGTGCTGGAAAAAATACACAATGCAAATGACTATGAAATAGTATCCTAATTATGGGCTGGGGCTGTAGCTCAGTGGTAGAGAGCTTGCTTAGCATGTGTGAGGCACTGGGTTCAATTCCCAAGCACCAAACAAAAATAAACAAATAAAATAAAGGTATTGCTTATATATAAAGGTATTGCGTCCATATACAACTAAAAAAAATCTTTAAAAAAATAAAAATTGTCATTATATCCATCTCCTAGATTTGTGGTAACTCTTCCCTAAGTCTTTGGACCAATCATATGCCTTCAATTTCCTTTATTCAACTGAATCAATTTTTTTTTCTGATTTTATTTATTTACTGTTTTTGAAGCAGGATTTTCAAAAGTAATACTTATTCAGAAGTAGGAGAGAACATAGTAACTACATAAATGTATGTCAGTACATAAAAACTTGCAAAAATTGAGAAGTTCCACTTTATATTCCAAATATTGTCACATTTCTAAGGACAGAAACAACTTCCCAGGTACCTAACATTTGTTTCCTACTTCCCATCTCTCTGTGATCTTATTTACCCATACCTGAGATTCAGCTAGCTGCTTCCATTGTTATTAGCTCAGAAGCATGTAAAAGAAACCATGTTTCAAACTATATGACTTTGAATCTTCCCACTTGTTTTGGTCTCTGGACATTGAATCTAAGTTTACCAGATGAGAAAGACAAAAGTGTGGAAATTGATATCAACTAATCTCCATCATTATCAATAATTTTATTTCCTTCCTAATTTCTGATGCAATGTTTTGTGTTTTCTCTTTGATTCCTAATTATATTTTCCTATACTGGCAATTTCAATTATTGTCTTGATGTGCCAATGCTTGGATTAATTTCAATTTATATCATCAATCTAATAATTTGTTGTTCAACTTGATACTTCATTCCTCATACTGCCTTTATTTTGCTTACGTTGTTAACATTTCGAATTTCAGCTCCAGCTTATTTGTTTTTATTCATTCTTCTTTAATGATGAAACTTAGTTGGACTATGGGTTTTCTCGTATTTACAATTTGGCCTTCCTTCCATTAAAACATTAATATTTATTAAGTGCTTATTATGTGGTGCTTGTCTAAGTAATTCATATACATTTATTTAGTCCTCCCCAAAAAACTTATACGATTGAAAACTGCAGCACAGAAGTATTACATGCATTTACATTTTTATCCAAGGTCACACAAGTAGTAGGGGGCAGAGTTAAGATTGGAAATCATTCTTGAGGTGCTGTAGAACACCATAATTTAAAAAAAAAACAGTAGAGCACTTTCTGTGTTTCCCTTTGTCTCATAAAAATTCTGACTCTTGTTGTCTAATTATGTTGGTATGGTGTATATATCAAGATAAATAGCAACATAAAATCTTCTATACTTTTTATAAAATCATTGCCTTTATGCATGATTCAATTCAAATTCAAAAGTCATATTAATAGGAAGTTATTTTTAAAATGTGAGATTATCAGTTTCAAAACTAACAGTATTAGTTTCAGTTTGGTTATGCATGCAGATTTTTGTATTATGATCTATGTACTACTACTTGTTGGCATGTATAGTAAGGAAACATTTTTTAGTATTTTTAGTTGTTTATAGACCTTTATTTTATTTATTTATATGCAGTGCTGAGAATCAAACCCTGTGCCTCACAAATGCCAGGCAAGTGCACTACCACTGAGTCAAAACGCCAGGCCCTGGGAAACAGAATAACTACTTTTGCAAGAGTATTATAAGTAATTCTGTTTTGGAAATCCTAAATTTAATTTTAAAAAAGTGAAATATTGAGTTTTAAACCATTCATATTTATTTTTACTACTTACTTCAGACTACATAACTCCTAAACCTTTATTATGGTCTGATCTGGAATGCCCAACAAGTTTTATGTGTTGAAGGCTTGGCCACCAATGCAGCAATGCTCAGAGGTGGAACTTATGAAATGATTGGAGGAAGAGGATCACTGGGAGTTTGCCCTGGGAGGTTTGTCTCTAGCCCCTCCCCCGACCGCTCTCTCTCTCACTGTACTTCTTGGCTGCCATGAGTTCAGCGTCTTTTCTCCACCAGGTACTACTGCCATGGTGCTCTGAGCTGGAGCCAGGCAACTGTGGAATGAAAACTCTGCAACCATAAGCCAAAATAAATCTACCCTCTACTAAATTGTTTTTCTCAGGTATTTCACACAGAGGCAAAATGCTAACTAATACAACATTCAATGCATACACTTTGGTTTTAGGTGGCTTTTCACAGCCTCTCCAAATTTTTCTAGTAGGTACTCCTATATATCTTGAATGAATATCTAACTTAATTTCCAAAACAAACTGTCATGATTAAAAATAAAATGATATTTCTAGTCTTAAAATAATTTGGACATGTGGCCACTTGAAATGAACTTCCTATCAAATGTCCATTCTTGGAGAATTCTGTAACTAATGATATTCATATATTTATCATATGCTATTTAAAAATCAACTACTTTCCAAGATAACTAAGTGAAAACTTTTCTGACCAGTAATATCCAAACACTTTCTCTGTGCAGATAAAATGGTACCTACATTTGAATACGTGTGTGTGTGTGTGTGCGCGCGCACTCACACATAAAACAGTTCACCTGGGATTCAATTGTTTAATAGTCAGTACAACTTAATACAACTCAACAAATATTAGATTAGCATTTATCTTCATATGTGTATGTCAAAATATGTTGAGGTTCAACACAGTTATAATTTGTTAGACATTAATTGATATTCATTTGTATCATTTTTATAAATTAAGTTATATTTATTTTTATATATATTTTGTTATTTATTCATTCCAAATATATATGAGAGTCTACTATAAACAGAAAATTTGGGGGAACCTGGGTAAAACCAGCTAAAGCCAAACACAGGTATAGTTTTTAGTGAATCATTTTTTAAGGGGCTTGTGTTTGTATACCATGAAAAGAGGAATGTGAATATTCTGTGTCTTTTTAGGGTATTATGGCTGAAGACAACTTTCTTTTCTGCCACTATTGCTATTCAAAAAGTTTATCTTCCCCCCCCAAAAGATCTTAAAACTATGCATAGTATCATCTTAAAAATCAGAAATTGCAAGAATATTTTCAATGAAGACTGACTCCAACCACATAAAATGTGTTCCCTTTGTGCTGTTTCAGAAAGTCCCTCTGATACTATTTAAAAATATATCTGCTAACCCTCTTGTCTTTACCATTATTTCACTATTTACTTTATTCCAAGCCAATATTGAACTGAAATTAAAAATGAGTGTACTCAAAATAATTCCTTTGCTTATCCTCTTTTCAATATCAGAGAGTGGACAGAGCTAAAACATCAATCAATGCAAAGTCAATAACACTTGGAAGAAAATGTTCTGTTTCTTCCTTAATCATCCTTCTTCTAGTTGATTCTTGAACAAAGTCTGACTTTGAGGACAATGATGTGACCTTAACTTTGACTTTATTTTGAATGAAATTCAAAATTCTGTACATTTGGTGTGTCAGCTACCACTGTTTGAAACTGTAATTATGAAAAAAAGGTCCATGTTATTTTCCAAAACTAAGCAAATGGAGACTGTGTTTTGGCTCAGACCAATGCACTTGCTTCTCAAAACTTCAAATGATAAGTAGTATATTTAGCCATGGAAAACTGCTGCAAATCAGTTACCCAATTTTATGTGTTATGACCTGTTTCTTTCTGGCATGCATATGGTCTTGCTTATACCCCAAACATTTTCAGTTGATAGAAGTTCCAAGTGCATCTTATAGTATTGCATTTGAATCTATGTATTTTTTTCTGACAGAATATTATTCAGAATTTATTATGAATATAGCTATAGCACTTTGCTCAATAAATATTCTGTCATTCAAAAAATGTTCCCTTTGAACTGGGGTTGTAGCTCAGTGGTAGAGCACTTGCCCAGCATGGATAGGCACTGAGTTTGATCCTCAGCACCACATATAAATCAATAAAATAAAGGTTCATCAACAGCTAAAAAAATATTTGAAAAAATGTTCCCTTTGTTTTTGAACAAAGTCTGACTTTTCCATGTTCAAAAGTTACTGTGAATAAGCTTAGCATTCTGTGTTAATCCTGGCTTCTAGTGGATACTGGCCTTGAGCTCTGCACTCTGCAGAAATAGGCTTGATATTAGAGATATCAAGACACTAAGGTTAAAGGAGAGGAGAGGAGGAGGGGAGAGAGAAATGTGATTTTATTTTATTTTATAATGTGACTTCTATTTTTATTTATTACATAAATAATATGTCCACTGAGGAAAAATTAGAAAATATAAATAAGCAAAAAAAAAAAAAAAAGAAATTAAAATTACTAATAATCATACCACTATGTAGAAACCACTATAAATACTTTGTACATATTTTTTCAATTTGTGTATATGTGTGTGGGGATGAGTGTTAGAATTTACCCTTATTCACAAACACAAAAAAATCATGTAATACTCTAAGTATTACAATAAATCCTTTTTTCCATTGAGTATATCTTTCTTTGTGAATAAATTAGAGAATTTTGATTTTAAAAATGCTGAATCTGAAGAATAAAGTAAGTTCCTAATATATTCTTGCAAATTTCCATGAATTTGAGATTATATCAAAAATAGAAATTTACCAGAAATCTAAATTGAAATATAAGCATTCCTTCCAGATGGATATTTGCTTTCTCTTTGGGATTTTAAAGCCTATTTTTTTTTAAGCTGTTGTTTTCTATCACTCATAAAACTTAAAAACATATACTTTATTTGTGGCTTTATTTTTGTGGCTCCAAGAAATGTTCTTAAAGTTAGCATAGAGAACAAAATTGGGGGAGTCAAAGGACCTATATTTGAGCTTCATGTGTGCTTCTTATTATATAAATATAGGAAAAAACTTCTTAATTCACTCAACCCTC
This sequence comes from Marmota flaviventris, assembly GCF_047511675.1. Taxonomy (NCBI): domain Eukaryota; kingdom Metazoa; phylum Chordata; class Mammalia; order Rodentia; family Sciuridae; genus Marmota; species Marmota flaviventris. Next base: position 4,071,523 of record NC_092519.1, read on the forward strand.
AATTACAACATCTAGTGTTTGATTGTTAATATGATCATTAATATAGTGCTGTTAAATCCATATAGTACTATGCACAGAGAAGAGAGATTTCCCATCATTTTCAATGACTAGATTTTCTAAGCTAAGGAGAACATGAATAACATATCATTGTGTTTATATCTGTTTCAAAATATCAAATGAATTTACTTTTATAAAACCAAAGTTTTTGAAACAAGCTGTCATGCTACTATGGGCTTCCTCTTCCAGTATGAATGAAGGGACAACAATGGAGAAGTCACAATATTGACCAGACTCAGAGTCATACATGACACATGAAATAACTGTGTGAAACATCCTCACCTATATATAAAGAAAGTGCTTGGGTTCCAGCATGAAAGATAAATGACTCAGTGAAACTGATGAGGAAAAGGATACAAGGCAAGGGCATAACCTAGGGAGGATGATTCTATTTATATCGGTGGATTTTCCTATGCTGCCCTGGAACACCCCAATGAAGAGATGTTATCACGGTAGAATAAATGAAGCTTGGAACTGGGAGGCACTTCCTCAATTGCATTTGAAAAATTTAGCCTTCTAATTCCATCCAGGTACTAGTCTCAGAAAAGTCTGGGGGTTCATAAAACAGAAGTGACACAACCAATATAAAATTTAAATAGTAAATTAAAACAGTATACATGTGGGAAAAGCAAGAAAGTAAATAAATATTAAAAGTGTATCTATAAGGATGCTCAAGTCTCAGCACATGCATCAGAACCTCCTATATAAACATAATGCAAACAAAGACAAAAGTTTCTAAAATTAGATGAAAATCCCAACAATATCCTGTTTCTAAAAGGTATAGTTAAAAGTAGAACACAAAATGGTTGAAAATGATGGTATAGAAAAATCTGTGAGGAACATATAAGCCAAAATTTTTTCCATTAGAAAAATATATTCTTTGAGCATGGTGCAATGAAACCCCACCAATAAATAAATAAATAAATAAAAAAGATTCAGTAAACAAAATGGAGATCAAAGAGAGTTCATCTGATTATATTGGTTCTAGCCAGATAATCCAGGATAATCTCCCCATTTTAAGGTCAATAAGCCTTAATTAAATCTGCAAAGTCCATTGTGTCCTGTAACAAGGCATTTTCGTGGACAGGAAAAGAGACTGAGAAGGTCATGGAGGCCAAAATCCTGCCATGTCCATATGGGCCACCAGACTCTATATCATTGTTAGCCTTCCAAAATTTTTCATCAAAAGTTTCAGATCCTCTCTCGTTAGTGTTAGATGTTTCTGCTGTCATATATTGTTACTTCTTTCATATCTTATATCTTAAAAATGTTTATCTTTTAATTTTATATGTTCCCCTGCTTTTCTTGCTTCAGAGGTAAGAATCAGGTCTTATTTTTGCAGCATCTGCAATACTCTGTTTTGTGCACCATGTCTGTTCAGTGTTTGCATGACAGGAGCCAATGGTGCATATTAGGCTATGACAAAGTAGAATTGTGTTCAAAAGACATTGTTACTACTTCTTAATGGAGAAAGTGATTATAGGATGTATAAGTTATTTAAACATTTAGAGTTGTCTATACTCAATCAAAACATGGGGATAATGCCAGGACAATGCCACCTCTCCCTAATTATAAAGTACCTTTAATAAACAGGAAAACAGATATAGTAAGTCTTTCCTTAAATAATCATTTTGTTAATATATTCTAATTGTCAAACCATGTGCTTCTTTATGAATATATAGTGATAAACAAGACAGTCTCTTTCCTTATGAAACTCATGGTCTAAGAAGGATAAATATGCATTTAAACTAGAAACTTTATGAGTTTCTTTAATGCCAAGTATATAAGCAAACTTGATTCTCTTTGAAAGTTGGTGAGCCATGAATACAAAATACTAGTGAGCTCCATGTACAGCTTGCAAACTGGCTTGGCATAGTGCCACATACCTGCAATCCCAGAACTCAGAAGACTGAGGCAGAAGGATTGCAAGTTCAAGGCCAGCCTAGGCAATATAGTGAGACCCTATGTCAAAATAAGAAAAAGGGGCTGGGGATGTAACTCAGTGGGTCACACCTGAGTCTCCTGGGATGCGTCCCCTGTGCCACAAAAAATACAAATGAGAGAGAGACAGAGACAACATATTACTAGCTTTCTAACAATATCTCTAAGGGATGCCTATATAATCTGATATATGCCAGATTGTTCTTGGGCCTATCAAGTGTTAATTTAGTGATCTTACGCTAATCTCTGGGACTCTTCAACGTAAAGAACTGGGAATATTATGGGGAAATATAGATAATTGGGACAAATACAAAGCTTCAATTTCTCTTATTTTATACTGCTCAGTGGATTTTTATTCCTTCTGCAACACTTCCAACAAACTAAACCCTTCAAACAACCAAAATAAACTCATACTATTAAAGCCAAGAGCTTAAGTTAGACAGAAAGTACTAGAGGATCTTGTGGACTTCCAACTCCAGGTATTCTAAGCTCTACTGAAATTTTATTTAATGTGACCCTCAGGTTTATTTATTTATATTTGAGAATCTGCTTAAGAGGCATCCTTTTGAAAAATGTTGCTGTATTTACTGAAACTATATTTACTAAAAAACTGAAGTTACAGATAAGAATCCCCCATATGTCCTTAGAATTTGTTGTCAGGAAAATAGATATTTGGTAGCTTAAATTGTTTGCATCTTTGAAAAAATGATACAATATTATTCATTGGAACCCCTTCTTGCATAGGCTATTAGCTGACATATCCATTTCTATTCTTTGTTTATTCCAGATTATACCTTGATTTCTCTCTCCTCTTAAAACTTGTATATCTGCATATATTTGCATGTGTGTTTTACTTATTTTTAAAAATTCAATTTACTTTTAACTGATACAAAAATCACAAAATAGCACATATTAACGGGGTAATTAGCCATTTTAAATTGTGTATACATGTATAAAGTTTAAATAAGACTAAACATGTGTATTTCTTCAAGAAACTTATTTCTATAATTTTATATGGTAAACACTTTCAAAATTCTTCCTTCTAGATTTTTGAAATTTCCTGTCCACTATTGTTATCTATAGTCATAGTACTATACACTAGCACACCAGAGCTTCTTGCATCTCTTTAAATGTGCCTGTCAATCAAACTATGCCCAGAGTCAGTCACTGTCGGAATCACCAAGGACAGATTAGTCTCCGGTTCTTATACCTGTCTGTGGCTATCAATGCCCCCAAAGCTCTGTCAAACCCTAAGCCCAAAGACCATTGAGATCGGCACAAAACTATGATAGGACCAAGGTCACAATGCTATATGGTTTGCCTACTGATCAAGTGAACACATGGCCTAAGAGCACTTTAACCAGCCAAAGGTAATACACTTGGGACTAGAAGTCCAATAGACTAGGGCTTCATTTTCTCTTCTTGGTTCTGGGGCTATCTCAGAAGTTCCACATGCACCATTGGCCATGGGATGGGGGCCATTACCTAGTGTTAGGCTTATTAACCATTTAACCAGCCTGGTACTTATTTCCAAGGCAAAGCCATGTCCAAACTACCTACTCTCAGGAAATGGAATACTTCCACATGTTATGGTGACCAAGGTTGGGGTCATATTGGTGAAGGCAGTTCCTTAACCACAAAGTTTGACACTAAATTGGGTTTTGCCTGAGTCTAACAGGTTCTAGGACTTGAGTATTTCTGAGGATGCATCTGGACAACTACAACTGAAGATGATGCAGACTTAAACACAAGTCTATCTCATTAGGGTGCAAATTACTCTGCCTGGTGCCAGGGCTGGTCAAGAGGTTCCATCTATGAGCACTGGCCTGGAGATAACTGTGCTGTCTGAGATTGAGCAATGGGTAGTGGAGACACTCCCTTGGCCACCAACCTGACAATAAAGTGGGTCACACCTGAGACTCAGAGCTGGAGGGAACTACATTATCTCAGTGGATGGGGTATTCCTAGCTACTCTAAGCCTGGTAATGATGCAAGTCAAGATCTGAGTCTTTTGTACTGGCATAGATATCCAACTGATGCCACTGCAGGTTTAGTAGTTTCATTGTAAGCTCTGATGTGGATATTGAAGCCTTGGTTTCTGCCTGGTATAGAGTCTCATGGCAGGCCTGTGTCTGTCCTCCAATGCAATGTCCTATCCTAGGTTTTGTATTCTGTTCCCAACATCCTTGCTGCCTGGCTAATGTGGTTCCAGTGGTTCAGTATGTCTATATTGGCTTGATAGGAGGTGTGGTGGGGCTTTTCCCAGCACTAGATCTTATCATGGTTTTCCTGGTACTGAGTTACGATTACAAGGCCTAGACTTAATTCCCTGCCCCTGTCCCAAGTGGAGTAGAGAGGTTCCAGACTGCTTGAAATTGAGAAAATAGTGAAACCAGAAAGTGTTTCCTTCCCACCTTCTACAATGTATCTCTTCTTATTATACTAACGACAGGCAATACAATTTCTTATCTGGTATCCTCAGTTCTTGTGAAATTAGCTCAGATAATGAACAGATGTCTAAACTGGTGTATTTGTGGGCTGGAGTTTCTTATTCAGCTGCCATCTTGACCCACCTCTAATACCTTAATTCATCAACAGTTGTCTCATAATGTCAAAATTATTAAGTAGAAACTGAATGTATTTTGAGTGTTTTTTGCATGATAAATTTGACCAAAACAGAGAAAATATAATCAGAAAATATTTCCATACTCTTCCCTAACTAGCATTTCTAAAGCTTCACTACTCTGAGCTAAAAACTACATGGTTAAAAATATTGCTCATATGTTCTCTGAACAGTATACGCCTGGATACCAACCTCTAAATAGTTTCATAATTAGTAGAATATGTGGTAGGATAAGATAATTAATAGAATATGTGGTAGGACAAATAAAATCAATAAATAATACTGATTTTATTTAATTACCTCAGTCATTCAAAATTAGACTTACTAGTTTCCAGAAATCTACAAGCTTATGAAAATTAAACTAATTAATTTAGAAGATAACATGCACAAAACTCATGTTATAAGAAAACTTTCTCACAATTTCAAAATGTTTCTTTTTGCTGTTTGGAGGACATATGATATTGAGGGTTGCCCAGATGTGAATAGTTATGGTTATGTAGCTTTCTTGGGCACTCTGCTTCAGAAAGAAAGAGCTAGGGGACTAAGGACTTATCTTTTGTTCTAAGTATTCTTAGTTTTCTGTGATGTGCCTGGTAGGATTATAACATACACATGCCTGCCGCATGGCAGAGAGAATATCTGCCTCTCGATATAATGTTACACAAGGGGCTGCCCATGTGATAAATTGCAAAGCAGATGAATTACAATAGTAGGTTAGTATATTGTATTCTATTCCCAGAATACAATACATTTTTCATATAATCCTATGTATTTATGGACACTGTGTGTGTGTTTTTTAATAAATCACCAAGTTCTCCTTTATGCAGTGGATTCTAGAAAGCATAAAGTCAAAGATGGGTCCTACCCATAGCAGTTGTATGTTTAGAAATTTTAACTAAAATTTTAACCTCATATTTTATGTCATTTTCTTAACATGTTTGCTTTTCTCTATTTTGAATACCACTTCTGTGATAGCTTATTTATATCTAATTTTATTTTTGTTAAATATATCTGTACAAAATCAGGGTGAAAATTAATAAATTGTCTTGAAAAGTCACTAAACTTTTTGTTATTTGTATTTTGATTTTATAAAGTGGAGATAGTAATGGCTTCATTCACTTACCTATGCAAGAATGGAAGACCATTATGGAAAAAAAAATCATGAAAAAGAATATGTTTCTTGCTTACTTCAAAGTGTTTATCTTCTAACCAATAGTAACCTTATAAATAAAATAAGGTATAATTTCACAGGATAAGTTAATGATGTGAATCATATTTCATAATTCCTTTGTAACCCAGACACTAACATCTCTCCATTTTCATCTAAGTTAGACTTTCTTGTTGATGGATTTCATATGTTGACAAGATCTTCCCTGGAACTTTTTACTTTTAACCATCTATCACTGTTTCTATGGTGATTCCTAGGATACTAATGACACAAAATGCACCAGTTTCCCATTTACTAATGAGAACAACTCTCAGATGCAGCACAGGTGTTTTTCAGAAATGGAGATCAATTTGTAGTGGGTCATTCATTAGTACATCTAACTTCCTAAGAAATAAATTTAGATAGATTAAAGATTTAGTCGTTACTAGGGGTAGATTTTTTCTTACATTGTATGAACATAAATAGCCAGTATAATGTAGGAGTTGAACCAATAGTCATATACTTCATATTAATATAAAACATAATAGAGATTTGATTCTCTCCCTCTTTGAGCTGAGAAGAAAACAGGGTGACTATTGTTCTGACATCACTACTTATTTATTTATTCATTTTATATTTATTCTTTAGATGTAGTTGGACACAAATATATTGTACCTTTATTTGTATTTATTTTTATGTGGTGCTGAGGATCAAACCCAGGGCCTCACACATACTAGGCAAGCACTCTACCACTGAGCCACAACCGCAGCCCCTGACACCACTATTTATACTATGAGTTTGTTTGTATCATTCATGCAACAATGCATTATATGTAAATCATCAAGAAAATGATTCTTCCTTAGAAAAGAATTTCAGGAGGCATCACAATACCAGACCATAAATTATACTTCAGAGCTATAGTAACAAAAACAGCATGGTAGTGGCACAAAAGCAGGCATGAAGACCAAAGGAATAGAAGACATAGATACATACCCACATTAGTTATCACATACTAGACAAAGGTACCAAAAACATACATTGGAGAAAAGACAGCCTCTTCAACAAGTGGTGCTGGGAGAATTGGAAATCCATATGCAGCAAAATGAAACCAAAACCCTCTCTCTCACCCTGCACAAAACTCAACTCAAGGTAGATCAAGGACCTAGGCATTAGATCAGAGACCCTGTGCCTACTAGAAGAAAATGTATATATATATATATATATATATATATATATATATATATATATATATATATATATATATATATAATTTTTTAAAGTGTTTATGATTAAAAAAATAAAAGAATTATGGTTGGCATATTTATCACCGTAGCTCTCTGAGTTTCACAGGATTATATGAAAAATATCTAATATATTCACCTCTTAAAACAAGTATATTTGAGTAAAATTTGAATTAAATATTGGAAACACATGCAAAATGTTCCCAGAGAATTTGAACATGAAATTCAGAACATAGCACTTTGAATCATTAAGAATGTGGCCACTGGGGCTGGGGTTGTGGCTCAGTGGTAGAGTCCTTAGCCTAGAATGTATGAGGCACTGGGTTTTATCCTCAGCACCACATAAAAGCAAATAAAATAATGGTACTGAGTCCATCTACAACTGAAAATATTTTTAAAAAAGTAATGTATCCACTGTATGCCTACCTCTTCTGTGGTCATCTTTTTTATCTTTCCAAATGCTTCAGTTTTACATCATTTCTAATATCTCTTATATATACAATTATATCATCTGTAGCATGACTCTTATATATTCTTGTCTCATTATGCTCTGGAGACTACACATAATCCTTCTTTATTGGATATCTCTGAGTCTGATGTGAATGGTAATAACTGAATTGCAGAGTTTGAAGAACAGTGAATGTCCATCCATCAAAACAGGAGACAATGAATAAAATAACTCCTGAGTGAATTCTGATCACATGAGGATGAGTACCCAAACAGAATACAAAAATGTACTAAAAATATATAGTAGCAGACAGTACATTGATAATTATATTCCAACTTGTTGTGAAGATGGGCATTCTCTCTCTTGGGTCCTGCCACTTGGTACTAATAAAACAGTCAGAGCAGTAAGCACTCTCTGGAAGCTCACACTGGAGTATTCCTGCTTGTCAATCCTTGCTGCCTTCTGTGTTCATTAGACTTCAGGAAACAAATACAAAAAAATAAAATGCTTTCAGATAGCCTCCCACTTTGCCATTTGAAATCTATATGTTTCAATCACTTTCCTCTATCTGTCTGCATCAGCTGACATCTAGTGCCATGAATGGGACCAGATGCAGTAACAAATTGAGAAAAAACATCCCAATAAAACTCTTGGCATTTACTCTGGGCTGCCTGTGCTGTGGGCCATAGCAGATGGCAGTGTCTCTGCCTAGATTTTTTAACTATTTAAGGAGGTCCAAAAGAAATTTGGTGGACAAAGATACACCAGGTACTTATCAAGGCATGCATTCATCCTGCTTTTTTGGTGTACAGTGCACATTTGAAGACATGCAGATATCCATTACTTTTTGCTTTCATCCTAATATGTTGTCAAATGATTAAAATCATCCACCTTCTGGTTGTTACCATAAAATCAACAACCCAGAGTGGAAAGGTTTTATTTGACAACTGTTTTACTAAAAGATCTATGAAAAATAATAAGGACAAGTACTTTTTTATACTCATAAAAAGGCAGTGAAGAAAACTGCAAAAGTCACTTTTATTTCTTGACAAGGGCAAGAAAATATAGGCATAAAAAGCAAACCAACCACAAACAGAATGGATATCACTACACATTCTTCATGTTTATGCATCATGTAATGAAAAAGTCTTTCCAGAAATACAAACTGTAAATACATCTCAGAGAAAAATGGAAATGAGAAAAAAATCTAAGATATTATTTTGTATAAGGATCACACTTTTTTCCTTGCCTTTATCTTATCTTCTTTCCCATCAATGAGAAAAGTCACCATAGAAGAAGTGACAGTAAATCTTTCTGGGGGTTCAGGTTAATACAAAAGATGAGATTTATTAATGACAGTGTTGAAACAAAGATACTAAGATGGCAGGCATTTAGGTGAGCTCAGGTGTAGGTCAAACTTTTCCAAAGCAAAATAAATCCAATGGCATAGAACTGAAAAATATCCTGACTATTGGGCTATTGTGGTTGATAATATCAAAAAGTACAATTTCAAGGGGTAAAACCAATTTTTCTTTCCTTTTTTATTTTTGAAGTCTATTACCATGGTGATAGTATCATAGTATGTGAATGTCTAAAGCATATCAATTGAATTCTTTATTTGAAGCTTTTGTGTATTAATTATACCTCAATAAATCTGTTTTTGTAAAGACAAATTTTCCTAGGTAATCCACAAATCATTACAGTAAGGATTCTGTTTTCATGACAAAGGTATTACTATGTTTTTTTTTTTATTAAAATTAATTTATGTCTTAATTAATTAACCAGGATATTAAATCCAAATTAGTAACACAATATACTGTCTTCTTCAAAGATTTATGACATTTCCTGGTAAGTGGATGGTTCTGGAGGATATCATGCTAAGTAAAATAAGCCAATGCCCAAAAAACAAAAGCCAAATGTTCTCTCTGATATGCAGAAGCTATCCCACAATAAGAAGAGGAGGGTTAAAACAAAAGTTCAGTGGATTATACAAAGGGGAATGAAGGAGAAGGGATAGAAATAGGAAAGATAATGGAATGAGTCTGACTTAACTTTCCTATGTACATATGTGAATACAACAGGCTTATAAAATCACAAGCTAATTTATATCACGGATTCATGTTTTAATATGCATTTCAAGAACTGAATTTTCAATAAAGTTACAACTTCAAGAAAGAGATTAATGATTAAGTAAATTCAAAACGTTTTGGAAGATGGGGTGAAAAACACCTTTAGATGAATTAAATATAACTAAATTTTAATTCTGCCCCAAAATGCCAGTAATATATATGATCAAAATATATTCTAAACTAAACATATTCCGCTAAATGAAGCTTTGTACCTATTACACCATATAGTGATGAGAGTTAATAATAATGCATTGTATGCAGTCTCCATCAAAATACCAATGGCATTCTTCACAGAACTGAAAAAAAAAAAAACAGTTCTTAAATTAATTTGGAAGAATAAGAGACCCAGAATTGCCAAAGCAATTCTCAATAAGAAAAGTGATGCTTAAAGGCATCACAATACCTGATTCTCAATTTATACTACAGAGCTACAATAGCGAAACTAGCATGGTATTGGCATAAAAACAGGCATGAAGACAAATGAATAGAATAGAAGACACAAACACAAACCCATATGCTAATAGCCACCTGATACTTGACAAAAATGCCAAAAATATATGTTGGGGAAAAGACAGCCTTTTTGACAAATGGTGCATGGAAAACTAGATATCCACGTGTATAAGAATTAAATTAGATCCCTATCTTTCATCCTGAAAAAAATATCAATTCAAAAGGGATCAAAGACTTAAGATTAGAGTGGAAATCATGTAACTACTACAAGAAAACACAAGGCCAACATTCCATCATATTGGCACAAGCACTGACTTACATAACAAGACCCAAAAGCATGAGAAATAAAACTAAGAATTAATAAGTGAGACAACATCAAATTAAAAAGTTCTTCACAGCAAAGGAAACAGGAATGTGAATAGAGAGGCTACAGAATGGGGAGAAGAAAAACCTTTCAAGCTGTCAACTATTCCTCTGATAGAGGAAATACATATTCAAAAAGCTTAACACCATAAAAACAAATAACCCAATCAATAAATGGGCAAATGAACTAAAGAAACATTTTTCAAAAGAAGAAAAAAATGGCCGACAAATATGTGAAAAAAAGTTCAACATTTCTAACAATCAAGTGAATACAAATCAAAGCAACATTAAGGTTTCATCTCACTTCAATCAGATTGGCAATCATCAAGAATAGGAATAAAAAGAAATGCTGGTGAGGTTGTCAGAAAAAGAAAAGTACATTTAAATATTGTTGGTGGGATGGCACATTAGTAAAACCACTCTAGAAAACAGAGTGGAAAGTCCTTGAAATAATGGAACTACCATATGACCCAGCTATCCCACTCCATGGTATTTATCCAGAAGTACTAAAATCAGCTCACTATAGTGATACAACCACATTAATGTTCATACCATTACAACTCACAATAGTCAAGTTATGAAACCAACCTAGATGTCCTTCAACAGATGAATGGATAAAGAAAATATCACACACACACACACACACACACACACACACACACACACACTGTGTGTGTGTGTGTGTGTGAAAGAGAGAGAGAGAGAGAGAGAGAGAGAGAGAGAGAGAGAGAGAGAGAGAGAGAGAGAGAGTTTAATTACCCATAAAGAAGAATAAAAGTATGGTATTTTCCATTAAATGGATGGAACTAGAACTAGAGAACATCTTGCTAAATTGAATGTTCTCTTTCATATGTGGAATCTAGAGCAAAGTTAGGGGGAAAATCAGGTGATCTGATATAAAAACAGAGGGAAGATCAGCAGAGTATGAGATTGAGGGGGGCAGGGAGGGAAGAGGGCCAGGAAATGGGAAGAAATGCAGAATCAATTTGACAAAATTAACACTCATAAATCAATTGTGTTCATATACTTCAACGACAAATCAGCTAACAGAGAAATTAGGAAAAGTATCCCCTTTACAATAGCCTCAAAACTAAAATACTTGGGAATCAATCTAGCAAAAGAAGTGAAAGACCTCTACAATGAAAACTACAGAATACTAAAGAAGAAATTAAAACCTTAGGAGATGGAAAGACCTCTCATGTTCATGGATCTGGAAAGACCTCCCATGTTAGTGGATAGGCAAAATTAATATTGTTAAAATATATATGCTTCCAAAGTCACTATAAAGATTCAATGCAGTTCCCACCAAAATCTTAATGATGTTCTAAATAGACAAAGAAAAAGCAGTCATGAAATTAATTTGGAAAAATAGGAAACCCAGGATAAATAAATCCTTACAAAAACAATCCTTACAAATGCAAAGCAGGAGACATCACAACTCCAGACCTTAAATTATACTATAGAGCTATAGTAACAAAAACAGCATGATATTGGCACCAAAACAGGAAAGAAGACCAATGGAACAGAATAGATGACACAGAAACAAACCCACAAATATATAGGTATCTCATACTAGACAAAGACCCCATTAAACATGTATTGGAGAAAAAAGATAGCCTCTTCAACAAATGGTGCTAAGAAAACTGGAATGCAATATGTAACAAAATCAAATTTAACCCCTCTCTCTCATGCTGCAAAGAACTCAACTCAAAGTAGACCAAGGACTTAGGTATTAGACTAGAAATCCTTCACCTGCTATAAGAAAATGTAAGTACAACACTCCAATATATCAGCTCAGAAACTGACTTCCTCCTAAAGCACAAGAAGTAAAGATCAATAATCAAAAAATATGATGACATCAAACTAAAAAGCTTCTTCACAAAAAAAGGAAACCATCAAGAGCATGAAGAGAGCCTACAGAATGGGAGAAAAATCTTTGCTACATGCACCACAGATAAGGCATTAATCTCCAGGATATATAAAAATGGGGCTGGGTTGTGGCTCACCAGTAGAGGCTTGCCTCTCATGTGTGAAGCACTGGGTTTGTTCATACACATAAATGAATAAAATGAAGGTCCATAAACAACTAATAAAAAACTCAAAAAATTTAACACAAAGAAACAAAATAACCATAATAATAGACTTGATTAGTTGAGTCTATTTTAAGTCCTTGAAACCCATTTAGCATAATTGGTCACTGTCCTCTAAGTCACAAAAGTTGATTATAGCAGCACCTAGATTTAGTTACAAGGACAATGCTTTTACTCATTTCTGAATACCCCCACTTGGTAACTTCTGAGATAACAGATTTAAATTGTTCATCATCTTCCATTTAGAAACAATAACCACTTACTTTAGAGAAAATCAGATTCTTAATCATCACACCATCCTTTTTAGTATGGGCTTTGTAAAGCACAACTATGGGGGCTGTGTCAGTCAGTATCATAATCATCTTTTGTGCAGTGCTCTTGTTTCCATAGATACTATACTTTTATCATCATTTAATTACAAATGTTTTGCTTTAAAGTACTTTGAGCATTATCAGAATAACTTAGTAGCTAGTCTTATTTTGTATATATTTAAGTAATATTATAGTAAAATATTTGTCTCCAATAGCACCTGAGCTAGATTTTTCCACAGCCAATTTTGATAACTATCATGTTAGAGGCAAATTTCAGCAAAACTTTAGCAATTGCCTTTTACCATATGATCCACAGATATGGATGCTTATCTGATGGCTTTAATATTTTTCCATTCCCTTTTATCCACACTCAGAATATTTTAATTATTTATATCTGACCTCATTCCCTAAAGGATCTGAGTGTGTTTGTGTATATCTGTGTATCCAGGGATGTGTACAGAGTGTTTATCTAAACTGGACTGTAATTACTTGCTTTATATCTCTGTAACCAATTTTTTTTTCTTTAAGTCTTTGTGCTTATATTTTCTATTGTCCAGACATTTTCAAATATTAAGTTTTACAATGTAGTATGCCAGAATTAGACCTTCTCTTGGAGCAATGCATCATTTAGGTATACAGCCCGCACCTACTCCTTTCTCACATTTTCAATGCAAAGTAGTAGTACTAAAACAGTAGTACTTACTGGCAATGTAGTTATAACACTAAACTCAGGCAATGACATCATATGACAATATTCATTTGAAAGTGTGAAGCCAAGAAATTCAACAATCTCCAAGTTATAACATCTTTACAAATTCACTCTCTTCATTAATGGAATTTTCTAAGTGATTGTAATTCCTTATATCATTTTTTCAAAATATGTAACATCCTAAAACACAAATTAGTTCATTGCACGGATAAATATCAGTTGTTTAATTTGAACAAGAATGAATGCTAAAAGCCTTGATGGGATCTTTTTTTGATAGAGGCATATTCTACCTTAAGTACCGCATTGCCATTGTCACTAAGCACATAGATAATGTGGTAAAAGTCATTTCCCTCTTTGCATGTTCACTTAAAATTTAACAGAAAGCAGTACACTCAAAAATGGATATAAACATCTCATATAAATTGAGATATTCTCCTTGCATACAGCTATATATTTATCCAAATGATTCCAGTTTGGCAGGAACATTCTCAAATCAAGGAGCATTTTATAGATGATCATGTAAAACTGTTTGCTTTGATTCCAAAGATTCGTGAGCACATGCCCAAAGTATATTCCTCAGAAATACAGTTTTTTTTAATCTCACTTGGTTCCATGAAATGCCAGTTTCTGTCAGTTAGGCTAGGCCGTATTAAGAAAAGCAATTACATCTGTTATTATAGAACTTTTGAAAGTGTTATGTGATAAGTGTATTGTGCATCCTTCAAGAGCAGGGTGTAGTATTTCCCAAGTTTATTTAGCCATAAAACATTAAAATATTTCTATTATTGTTTTATCGTAATCTATTTTGAATATCATGGTTCTAAAACAATGCTACTATAGCTAACAAAAGCTTAATTAGTATATAGCAACCAAAAATGGTTTTATTAGCTATATGTAGTTAGGGATGTGGCTCAGTAGTAGAACATTTGCCAAGCATGCATTAAACCCTTAGTCTAATCCCCAGCATTGCAAAAATAATTTTAAAAACATTAAATAAATATGATCTGGCACAATCAGCTTCATCTTCTTCAAGTCTCATTTTGTACTTCTGAAAATGTGGATAATAATTGGAAATATCTAACAGGGTTGTTAAGGAGACTAAATATGGTTTTTGTAAAAAGGTAGGAATCAGTTTTAGTACTGTTTCTCATACCTAATTTTATTACATACTTTTTCTTCATTGCATCACAAATTCATCTGCTCATTTGAGTAACTGCTAAATGTTTGAAAGATGCCAATGAAAAAATTCATTTATCCATTCAATCATTCAATGAATAATTTTTGAAAACCTACTAAGCATTAGCCACTACAGATCTTGTAGAAATTGAAAAATGCATATGAAACTGAGTCTGTGTCTTTGAGATACTCTACAGCTTCTTATGGGAGAGAACCATGGAAACAAAACAGTGTCAGAACATGAAATTCAGTAATGTATAGAATGTATATAGAAAGAGGTGTGATAAGCTATCTGGGAGGAAAGTGAGACAGACATGACTTTTTGGAGCTGGTGACTGATCCTAAATAGGAAAGATGATTCAGAAGGCTGAATGTAAGGAATGTGGGACTAGGAGGGCATTCTAAGCTCAGGTGACACAGCATGGTGTGACAAATTTTAGTTTGCTATTTCTGTAGCACAGGGTATAAGGAAAATAATGGCATATTTGCCTTGCTTTACATTTATTCTTACCTGACAAGTTTGTTAATTCATACATCAACTCTGTAAGTAATAAAAATAAAAATTAACTTTTATTGAGTACTTACTTTGTGCCAGGCACTATTATAAGAATTTTTCATTTAATAACTCATTTAATTCTCTCAAGTTTCTCACAAAGATTTGCATAAAATGACTTTTCAAAAAAGAAAATGAAGCCATGAAGCTGTTACATGATTTATCCAAGGCCATGAAGGCAGTCAATGACAAAGTGGGAATGGGATCCAAAGCCTATAGTTTTTAAAAATAACATACATTACTTGCACAAACTGATGGTATTCATTGTGACATTTTCTATATGAATTCACTATGCATTGATCATGTCCACCCTCTCTCTCTTGCCTCTCCCAACTCCTTCCTTTTCCTGAATTGAATTGAATGGTTCCTCTTCTGCTTTCAGATCACTTTTTTTTTTTGGTAGAAAGAGCATACAATCCTTGTCTGGGTCTGACTTATTTCACTTAATATGATGTTCTACAATTTCATCCACTTTCCTGAAATTTTATAATTTCATTCTTTATGGTTGGTTCAAACTCTATTGTGTATATACACCATATATTCATTATGTCCATTTGTTGATGTGTACCTGGGCTGATTTCTATCTTGGATACTGTGAACAGTGCCTCAATAAACACGAGTGTGCAGTTATCTCTTTTGTATGCCACTGAATTTTAGATATACATCCAGGAGTGGGATAGCTGAATCATATGGTAGGTGTCTTTTTAGCTTTTTGAAGAGCCTTCATACTCTTTTCCATAGTGGCTGTACTAATTTACATTACTACCAACAGTGTATAAGGGTTCCATTTTTTTTCAATCATTGCTAGCATTTGCTATTTACTTATCAATTTTTATAATAACTACTAAGTAAAGGAGATTGAATTTTATTGTAGTTAAATTTGCATTTCCCTGATAGCTAACAAATTGAGCATTTTTATAAAGTATTTATTGGCCATCTGTACTTCATTTGTTTCTGATCAGATCATTTGCCCATTGACTGATTGGATTACTTGTTTTTTTAAGTTTTTTATGACTCTACATATTAATCCTCTGTGAGAGGAATAGATGGAAAAAATTTTCCCCCATAGGTATTTTCTTTACTCCATTGACTGCTTTCTTGGCTGTACATAAAGAAGAAAAAGGAAAAAAAAAAAAGCTTTTTAGTTTCATGCAATCCATTGTCAGTTTTGCTTTTTATTCTTGTCTGTTTGGAGTCCTATTATTAAAATCATTGCCTGAGCCAATATGTTGAAATGTTTTCCCCTATAAGTATTTTCAGACAGAGTTCTAGGTATTACATTAAGATCTTTGATCCATTTTATTTGATTTTTCTTCAAGGGGACAGTGGTCTAGTTTCAAACTACATGTGGATATCTGGTTTATCAAGAACCATTTCTTTCAGAGGCTACTTTTTCTCCAACTTATATTTTTTAGCATCTTTGTCAAGAATCTGGCTCAAGTGCATAAATTTATTTTCTGGTCCTCTATTCTGTTCCATGGATATATCTGTCTGTTTCTATCCCAAATCCATGCTATTTTTCTGACTATGGCTCTATAGTATGTTTAAAATCAGGTATTATATGCCTAAACTCTTATCACCATGGTATTATCTATCTCTTGTCAGTTTTCATCATAACATTTACTTCAACTTATAATTATTTTCTTTCTTCTCTTGTTTTTATTAGATTTATATTTCTCCCACTACCACATAGGGTCTATACCTCTGTAGTTCAGATTTTTGTTTGTTTGAGAGAGAGTCTATGTGGCCTAGGCTGCTCTCAAACTCTGGGCTCAAGTGATCCTGCTTAATCAGCCTCCTGAGTAGGTAGGACTACAGGCATGAACCACCCTGACCCATTTTTTAATTTACTATTGAATCCTAAATCCTAGCATAGTTCTAAATATACTATAGGCATTCAGTAACTATGGTAAAAGAATTTCTATTTTGAAATATATGGAATATGGGAAAGGCAGAGAAGTTGAGCTCTTCTACCCAATGTTCTATAACTCAAGAATACTGAAGGCATAACTTGAATGCATTTTGTTCAAACAGAAAGTGCCTTTTCTACCAAAGTATTACTTGCTTATAAGATCTCAATACTTCCTGATCTCTAATCTTGCCCCAAATTAGAATCAATATCACAGATGATTGCTTTAATCATTTTGCTATTTTTTTATGTGTGAAACAGGGGAGATTTCATTTTGTTTAGCTGTGCAATTTTCTGTTTCACATTATATATTTCTTTTAAGTCATGGGGTACCAAACCAGCAGGTCTTGCATGGAATTTTGAAGATGTATTTGGCTTGGTCAACACAGTAGTCTTTTAATTTTTTTTTCCTTCAGCTCTCAAACTACCCCAAAGTCAACCATGTGGAATATTACCTGTAGAGGATACAGTTTTATTTTATTTCCATTTAGTTCAAGTTTCCAGATCTCTCTAGAAATAGCTTTTTTCTTTCATTTTTTATGATACTTTTATTAACCTTTCACATATTGACAATGGTTGTGATAAAGCAGTATATTCTGGAATATCAGTGACCTGCTTGAAATGATTGTACTTTCTTTTTTTTTTTTTTTAAAGAATTTTTTAATATTTATTTTTTAGTTATCGGCGGACACAACAACTTTGTATGTGGTGCTGAGGATCGAACCCGGGCGTGCACGCATGCCAGGCAAGCACGCTACTGCTTGAGCCACATCCTAGCCCAATTGTACTTTCTTTTGATTCTGCATCACAAGTCTTCATTTTATTTTTATGCTTTATATAACTTTATATACAGTACAGACAAGACTAAGGTAATATGACATGGTTTCTCTCAGAGATAGGGCAGGCCTCCCCTCTACCTCCATTAGTGAGTATGAGGGCTTATCACAGGTTCCTTAGGGTGGCCTTCCAGCATGGGCTCTGACTCAGATCCATGTATTTCAAGGTCTTTAAATTGCCTACATGGTCCTCATTCAGCCAGAGATTAGGCCATTCTATCCTGCTTTATACCTGACATTTTAATAGATTTATTTCTAAAAAGAGTTCTTAGAAATGCTATAAAAGTGTACATAATTCTGATTCTTAAGTGTGTACAAAAGTATACGTGTATTCATGTGAACAGTGAGAAAAGTACAGTGGTTAATATGGCATGTGAGGTTGGGCTATCCAGATGTAATGTGTTGTTTCACTTGTTACAAGAAGCACAAATTTAATTCATAATTTGAAAAATCTTTGTTCAATAAAAATTAATTAAAACAAAGATAAATTTCCAAATAAACAAATGAAAAAATATTTTGCAATTTACTCAGTTATAATTAATAGAAATTATATATATTCAAGGCTCATGATGTGATGATTTGATGAAGTGTATACATTATGAAATGATTACAACAATCGAGTTAATTAGCACATAAAACACATAAAATCACCTTACATAATTGCTACTGGGTATATTTGTACTTGTGGTGAGAATACTTTATTATGTGCAAGTATTAAATTATTGTTAACTTGACTCAATATGCTATACATTAAATCCTAAGAATCGATTCATTTTATAAATTAAAGTGACCCTGATAATCACTTTTCTACTCTGTGCTTCATTGAGGTTATTATTTTTAGATTTCACATCCAAGTGAGATCATGCAATGTCTTTCTGTGTCTGACTTATTTTTCTTAACAGTATATCACTAAGGTTTATTTATGTTGTCACAAATGGCAGAATTTCTTTTGTATGGGTTAATAATGTTCCATTACATATATACTATATTTTATTTATTCAATCATTCATTTATGGACAATTAGGTGGACTCCATATTGTGAATAATGGTACTAGAACATAGATTGCAAATATCTCTCCAACATAATAATTTCATTTCTTTGGATAAATAGGAGTAGGATCACAGGGTCAAATATTAGTTATATTTTTTTATTATTTAGAAACCTCTGTAGAGTTTTCCACTATGTTTGTATTCATTTACATTTCTACCAACAGTATATGATGGTTCCATTTTCTTCACACCCTTGCCAGTATTTGCTATCTCTTGTCTTTTTGGTAATAGCCATCATAGCTGTGAGGTGATATCTTGTTGTGGTTTATATTGGCATCTTCCTCATAATCAGTGATGTTGAACACCTTCTCATATATACGTCGATCATTCGTATGTCTTATTTTGAGAAATATCTTTTCAGGCCTATTGGCAACTTTTTAATTAGGTTATTTGATTTTGATTTTTTTAGTTATTTTGTTCCTTATGTTTATCATATTAATCCTTATGTCTATCATATTAATCTCCTTACATATACGTGATATTCAAATATTTTCTTATATCACAGGTGGTTTTTTAATTTTATTGTTTCCTTTGCTGTGTAGAACTTTTTGTTTTACTTAGTCCCATTTATTTATTCTTATTTTTGTTGTTATCAAACAGATTATTGCAAACACCAGTGTTGAGATTTTTTCCTATGTTTTCTTCTAGGACTTTTATGGTTTGAAGCTTTATATTTAAGCCTTTGATAATTTTGAGGGTTTTTTGTTTGTTTGTTTGTTTGTTTGTTTTTGCACATGGTGAGAGCTGATTGTCTAATTTCATTATTTCACCTGTGGATATCCAGTTTTCTAAATAACATTTATTGAACAGGTTGGCCTTCCCCTATTGTGTTTCCTGGGGCCTTTGTTAAATATTCATTGATATTTTATGTATGGATTTAGTTCTGAGTTCTCAATTCTCCTCCATTACTCTGTTTCTTGCCAGCACCATACTGTTTTGATTACTATTGCCTTGCAATGTATTTTGAATCAGGATGTGAGATCACTTCAAATTCTTTCTTTCTCAATATGGCTTTACAGTGTTATCTGGTTTGGGTGTGAGGGTGATGCTGACCTTACAACATGACTTGGAATTTTTCCTTCCTCTTCAAATTTTGGAAGTGTTTATGAAGGGTTTGCAATAATTAATACTTAAATAGTTGTTAGAGTTCCCTAGTGAAGCAATCAGGTCATGTCCTTTTATTTGTTGGGAAGATTTTGATTACTGATTCATTCATTATTATTAATTATTGTTTTACTTACTTTTTTATTTATTCATGATTCAGTTGTGAAAAGTGTATGATTCTATGAAATTATTAATTTTTCCTTAGGTATTTCAGTTTGTTGGTATGTAATTATTCATGATAGTATCTCATAATTCTTTGAATTTCTGTGTTATCAATTGCAATGTTTTCTTTCTAAATTTATTTGAATCTTCTTTTTTTCTCAGTATAACTAAAGGTATCTTAATTTTGTTTATCTTTTCTTTGGGTTTTTCTTTTAACCCTTTTCATTTTATTTCTCATCTTAATTTTTTTAGTTCCCAGAAGTATAAATTTACATTGTTTATATGAGATCATTTTTCCTACTGTATGCATTTATGGCTATATGCTTTCCTCTTTCTTAAAAAATAGTTTTTAGTTGTCAATAGACCTTTATTTTACTTATTTTTATGTGGTGCCAAGGACTGAACCCAGTGTCTCACACATGCTAGTCAAGCACTCTACCAGTGACCCATATCCCCAGCCCCTTAAGACTGCATTTTCTATGTCCCATAAGTTTTTGTATGTTGATTTTCTATATTCATCCTTATGATAAATTTTAACTTTTTTATCAATTACTTCTTGACCACTTGGTTATGCCAAACTATGTTATTTAATTTTAACACATTTGTGAATTTCCCAAAATTCTTCCTGGTTTTGATTTCATGTATCACTGAGGTTAAAAAGGACATTTTGTATTATTTAACATTTTGTTAAACTTGTTAAGTCTTGTTTTCTGGTCCAACATGATCTAACCACCAAAATGTTCCATGTGGACTAGAAAAGAATGTGTGTTCTGTTGTTGTGAAATGGAATATTCCATATATATTCCTTAGTCTCATTGGTTTACAATGTTATGAAGGTCTGCTGTTTCTAAGTAGAATTTGTCTCATTTCTCTATTTATTATTGAAAGTGGGGTAATGTACTCTACTATTACTGTATTGATGTCTATTTTTCCTTCAGTTGTAATAATTGTTTTTTTTTATATTTAAGTATTTCAAAGTTGGATATATAAATATCCATGATTATTATATCCTCATCATGAATTGACTTCTTTATTATTATATAATGAACTTCTTCTTGGAATGTTTTTTTTTGAATTTTTAATGGACATAATAATTGCACAAATCTATGGGATTCAAAGTGATGTTGTGATACATATTACATTGTGTAATGATCAGCATAATTAGTATATCCCTCAACTCAAATATATATCACTTTTTGTGGAAAAAACTTTCAAATATACTCTTCTAGGTATTTTCAAATATATAATTCATAATTGTTAATTATAGTCACCCTACTGTGCCATAGAACACAAGAAATTATTCCTCCTATCTACCTGAAACTTATCCATTGACTAACCTCTCCCCATTCCCACTCCTATTCACTTTGCAGTCTCTAGTAACTACTATTCTACTCTATACTTCCATGAGATGAGCTTTTTCAAATTCTACAAAGAAGATCATGTGATGTTTGTCTTTCTGTGTGTGGCTTCTTTCATTTAGTACAATTATCTCCAGTTCCACCTGTGTTATTGCAAATAATAGAATTTCATGCTTTTCATGGCTGAATAATATTTTATTGTAAATACATATACCATGTTTTCTTTATTCATTCATGCATTGATATAAATTCAGTTTCAGTCTATATACTAGCTATCGTACAAGTGCTACAATTTTAAAAAAGCAGTGTAGATAGCTCTATGACATGCTCATTTCAGTTGCTTTAGATATATAACCAGTGGTGAGATTTCTGGGTCATATAGTAATTCCATTTTTTATTTTAAAATGACAAAAAAGTTTTGCCTACTATAAATATAACCACACCTGAGCATTTTGTTAAAACAGATGCATATAGTATATTTTATCCAATCCCTTCACTTTTAGCCTATGTCTATCCTTAAGTCTAAAGTCTCTTGTGGAAAGCATATTGTTGAATATCATTAGTTTTTAATTCATTCAGCTACTATGTCTTTTGACTGAAGAATTTAGTATATTTATATAAGGTAACTTTGATACTAATAAGCACTATTAACACCTTGTTAATTGTTTTATGACTATGTTGTAATTCCATTGTTCCTTTTTGCCTGTCTTGTATTCCTTTGTGGTTTTTCTTTTTTCTTTCTTTCTTTTTTTTTTTTGTGTGGGTGGGTACCAGAGATTGAACCCAGGGGCACTTGACCACTGAGCCACATCCCCAGCCCTATTTTGTATTTTATTTAGAGACAGGGCCTCACCATTGCTGAAGCTGGCTTTGAACTGGCAATCCTCCTGCCTTAGCCTCCCAAGCCATTGGGATTATTGGCATGCACCACCACACCTGGTCCTTTGTGATTTTTATTTTATATTAACATGCTTTGATTCCTTTCTCTTTATGTATTGTGTATGTCATAGAAGTTGTATATGTAATAAATATAGCATTCTATTAAGCTGTTATCAAATTAACTTCAATTACATATGAATTCTATTTCTCCCACTGTAGGAGACCAAGCATGCATGTGACTGAGTCACACTCCCCAGCTGGGTGCTGAGGCACTCAGTCACAGAAATGTGGCAGAGCTTTCCTCACCCTTCTTGGGTTAGAGGGTCGGTGTCTGGGGCATGGGTGTGTCTTGCTACAGCCCCATGGGTGAAGCTATGCTCACCTGTTCCTTTGTAATATAACCCCTTGCCCTGTTTAGGATAGAATCTTCCATGGAAGTGCCTTGTGTGTGTCCCCTTCTCTTACTGTGCCATTGGGTGTGGCCTACCCAGGTGTCAGTCAACCTGCTGACAGTGGATATCATGAAGATAGACTCAGCCCCCTGAAACCTGACCCCTTGCTTCATTTGAATAGCTTCTCCTCAATATAAAAGGGGTCAGTGTGTGCTCTTGCTCTCTCTCTTCCTGGGGACCCTTAAGTCATAGGAGCCGTCACAGCGAGGACCCCAAACAAAAAGGTATTTGTGTCTCTTATTTCATGCAGCCCAGTTAGCCCACTTTCCCTGGAGTGACCCCTGAGGCTTTTTGTTGTGAGAACAAAAACCCGGCATCCCACAGACCACATTTTATGGTATTAATATCACACATATATCATGTATCCATTTGAAATTATTATAGCTATAATTATGTTTACTATTTTGTCTTTCAACTTTCATTTTAGACTTAAGTGATTTCTATACTACTTAAAATTGCACTACTAGAATAATCTGAATTGATTATGTATTTACATTTATCAGTGTATTTTATACTTTCCTATGTTTCCATTTTTGGCACTTTACATTCTTTTAATCAAACTGAAGAACTCCCTTACTAAAGGAGTCAGGTCTAGTGGTGATAAATTCTCAATTTTTTTATCTGCAAATGTTATTTTCTGTCATTCATTTCTGAAAGAATTATTTTCTTGGTGTAGTACTTTTAGTTGACAATTTTTTTTTTCCTTTTAGTACTTTGAATATATAATCTGTCTCCAAACTACCCTGCAAGGTTTTTGTTGTAAAATGTCTTAATTGTTCTGAAAGTTATATGTGGCTTTCTGCATGTGTGACTGTCTATTCTCTTGCTAAATTTCAATATTCTCTTTGTGTTTGACTTTTGACAATTTTATTATAACAAACCTGGGATTGTCCTTTAGGTTAAATTTGCTTAGAGTTCAGTGATTCACACAAGTGTAGATGTACATAGCATTCCCAAGGTTTGAGAAATTTTCTGCCATTAGTTCTTTTAATAAGCTTCTTGCCTCTCTCTTTCCTTGTGAAACTCCCAATAGTTCACATATTCATACTCCTGATGGTATCCTAAATTCCCTTATGTTTTTTTTTTCAGTATTTTTCACTTTTTTTTTTCTTTTGGCTAATGGGATTATCTCCAGTTTCAATCAAGTGGTGTTGGAGCTGGGTCATATGGCTACAACTAAGTTTAAAGTAGGTTTCACAATTGGCAGCCCACTTACTAGCCACTTCAGTCAGCATCATGGATTTTGTTTGGTCTTGGGTGGACTGGATTCCCTTTATGACCTTGTCTATGCTGGGATAAGAGTCCACCTGAGTTTTCCCACTTGGAACTGTAGACAGAAGGCTTGTTTTCAGGTACATAAATAAGTGTGGCTTCCATTGGTTCCCAGGGAGAGATCTTAGTGTCACTGGGTGTGGTGTTAAAGAAATAGGCCTGGCCCTGGTCTTGGAATGAGATTTAGTTGAAAAGTCACAGGGTTGCTTCATGTTACACAGCTAAGACCAAGATCTGAAGGCCTGTTCTGGTGACACAGATGTGTATGTCTCCTGGTAAATTCCTAGATGTATGGATCCACTCACAGAATACACTCACAGACTTTAGCTAAGAGGATATCTACCTAACTTACAGGGATGCTTCATGGTCCATAACTAGGCCTGAGGTCAGGGTATCAGTCACTCAAGATACAGGTGGGCATGACTCACCTCAAGGCTCTTGGTGGAGACTTCTGGTGGCACAATAGGACTTGCAGCTGAGTCCACAAGGAAACAAAGCCATTTTCAGGTCTGTAGGTGAGACCCAGCCACAAATTTCCCACCTATGTGTGACCTGCCCTCACAAACAACATTCCTTGGTCTTGGGCTCTTCTGCAAATTAATAGACTCCTCCATAGTGCCACCAGAACACAATGGCACATTTGTCCAAGGATGGTTATAAATTAATGTTCCTATGGGGGTATTTGAGCAGGGGACCTCTTATTCTGCCATTTTACTGAATACAAATTAAAGCAAAAATTATAGTTTACTAGTCACTGAACTCTGAAAGCAGACTAATTTGCTAAAAATCAATTCACTGAAATTCAACCTATCAGTAATTCACCACATCAGTAGATTAAAGACAAGAATCACATGATTATCTCAATAGATACAGAAAAAGAATTTGACAAAATACAGCATCCCTTCCTGTTCAAAACACTAGAAAAACTAGGGATAATACGAACATATCTCAACATTGTGAAAGCTATGCGTACTAAGCCCAAGGTCAACATCATTCTAAATGGAGAAAAATTGAAAACATTCCCTCTAAAAACTGGAAGAAAACAGGGATGCCTTCTTTCACCATTTCTATTCAGCATATGTATTGAAACTCTAGCTAGAGCAAATAGGCAAAAGAAAAAAATTAAATGGATACAGGGGCAAGGGTTGTAGCTCAGTGTTAGAGTGCTTGCTTAGAACTTGTGAGGCACAGCATTCAATCCTCACAATCACATTAAATAAATAAATAAATAAACAAATAAATAAATAAAAATATATTGTGTCCATCTACAACTTAAATAAATAAATGGACACAAATAGGAAAAGAGCTCAAAATGTCCCTATTTGCTAATGACATGATCCTATGTTTAGAAGGCCCAAAAAATATCCACCATAAAACTTTCTAGAACTCATAAATGAATTCAGCAAAGTAGCAGGATATAAAATAAGCATCCATAAATCAATTGTATTCCTATACACCAATGATGAATCAGGTGAAATAGAAATCAGGAAAATGATCAGACTCATAATAACCTCAAAAATTAAAAAACCTGGGGCTGGGGCTGTGGGGGGCGGGCGTTCAGTGGAAGAGTGCTTGCCTAGCATGTGTGTGGCACTGGGTTTTATTCTCAGCACCACATATAAATATATAAAATAAAGCTCTATAAATAACTAATAAAAATATTTTTTTTAAAAAGAAGACTGCATCTTCTTTAAAAAAAAAAAATAAATAAATGAAATACCTGGGAATCAATCTAACAAGAGAAGAAAGACCTCTACAATGAAAACTACAGAACACTAAAGAAAGAAATCAAAGAAATTCCAATGATGTTCTTTGTAGAAAAATCAGTCATGAAATTCATTTTGAAAAATAAGAGGGAAGAGTAGTCAAAGCAATCCTTAGTGAGAAAAATGAAGCAGGAGGCATCAAAATACCAGACCTTAAATTATTTAGGAAGACATAAATATGATAAATGACCATATGATTAATATTAGGGCTTCTAAACCTATGACAAAATAGTTTCCTTTTAGTTTTAGATGACAGAAGTCTGAAATAAGTTTCATTGAGCTAAAAATAAAGTCCAGCTTCAATGAGAAAGACTGATTCTTCACTTCCTAATTTCCTCTCCTAAAAACCATTGTGATTATGTTAGGTTCACCTCAATGATCTGAAGGATACTCCCCAGCTTGGGCAAATAGACAAAATTCATAGGTTTTGAGTATTAGAAACATATATAATCATTGGGGAAGGATAATTATTTAATACTACAACTTTATATCTATTAAGATTTTGAATTAAGTTTGAAAACCTTCCAACAAGAAAATCATAAGGAAGATTTTTCTTGATGAACGTGTCACAAATTCAGAAGGGAGGGGGCAAAACCAACACCAATCTTACATAAATATTTCTACCAAATGAAAGAAAGGGAAGTCACTGATAAGCAAATTGCATGGGGCTGAAATAATTCCATCAAAATATAATAAAGACATTTAAAAAACACTACAGACCAATATACCTAATTAATAAAAGAACATTTAAAATTACATAAGAAGGGGCTTGTAATTTAGCTCAGTGGTAGAGCAATTGCTTAGCATTCATAAATCCCTTGGTTTGATCCAAAACACCAAAAGAAGAAAAAAGGGTAAGAAAATCAAGTTCAAAAATACATTAAAGGACAAAAATTCACGAATAAATAAAGATTAGCCCATGAAAAGTAATGTTGGTTTAACATTCAAAAAGCAATTATTACATGTTGCTTTTGTATCTGATTTGTGCTGTGTTTATCAGCTCTAGGAGTCTTCTGGTGAGGTTTTTTTTGTTGTTGTTGTTTGTTTGTTTTGGCTCTTCTAAGTATAGGATCACATCATCTGCAAACTGATAATTTGGCATCATCCTTTCCTATTGTATCACTTTAAATTCCTTCTCTTGCTTAATTGCTCTGGCTAAAATTTCTACTATAGTGAATAGGAGAAGTAAGAGTGGATATCCTTATCTTGTTCCTGATTTTAAAGGAATTTCTCTTAGTTTTTTTCTCTTTGTGGTATAATGTTGGCTTTGGGTTTGTCTATATATATATATATATTCTTCTTTTAGACTGTTGAAGTAAGTTCCATCTACCCATAGTTGCTCCAGTATTTTTAACATGAATGGGTGCTAGATTTTTGTCCAAGGGCTTTTCTACATCTAATAAAATGACAATATGAGTTTTGTCCTTCTATTTTTGTAAGGAATTATGTCATAGATTTGCATATGTTAAACATTCCTTGCATCCCTAGAATGGAACCAATTCAATCATTATGTAGACTCTTCTTCATGTGTTTTGAATATGAATTTCCTATATTTTATTATAGATTTTTATATCTGTGTTCATCAGGAATATTGGTCTGTGGTGTTTCTTTACTTGATGTGTCCCTTATCTGGTTTTAGTATGAATGTGATTCTGGCTTCATTGAATGAATTTGGAGTATCCCTTCCCTTTCTATTTCATCAAATAATTTGAGGTATACTGGCATTAATTTTTTTAAAGGTCTGGTAAAATTCAGCTGGGAATCCATCTAATTCTGGGGCTTTTCTTTGTTGGAAGTTTGTTTGTTTGTTTGTTTAATACTGTTTCAATGCCATTGCTTCATATCGATCAGTTTAGGTTCTGTACATACCCTTGGTTCACTTTTGGTAGGGTGTATGTGTCTATGGGTTCTTATTTTAGTTATTCATATTTTCCTTCTTTTTAGCTTAGCTACAGTTTTCTTAATGGTTGATCTATTCAAACATAACCCACAATGAAATGACACATGAAATAAATGACAGAAAAATGGAAAATTTACAAGAATGTGGAAGTTAAACAACATATTCTGAAACAACCAATTGATCAAAAGGTATCACAAGGAAAATTAGAAAATGCTTAAAAACAAGAAAATGAAAGTACATGTAGCAAAACTTATGAGATACAGCCAAAAGAGTGCTTAGAGGGAAATTGAGAGTTAAATAGTCCATATCAATGACCTAATGCACTATAAGTGCCGAGAAGAAAAAACAGCAATATAAACACAAAACTAGAAAAAAGAGGAAATAACAAATATCAAAGTGGAAATAAAGGAAAAAGGATGTAGAAAATAATAGGAAGAATCAATGAAAACAGAAGTGTGTTCTTTGAAATGAATCAATAGGTAATTTCTAATTTTTTCAATCAAAAATCATCTGAACTGATCAGCTCAGGATGCAGGTCTACCCATCAAAAATACAAAATTAATCATTTATATTGAACATATTCACCTTTCACTTTTTAAGAACCTAAAGTCTTTTATGATATGTAACTATACTCCAAAGAAATATATAGGATGGGAGGCTAGTTTAGCCCTAGGACTAGGAACTTTTAGAAGAGATGTGACAAATAATTTATTTTCTCATGCTCTTCTTAATAGTTTGGTAATTGCTTCTTGAAGAGATGAGTTAAGGCCCTATCCAATTTGAAACATAAGTGGTGCCGTAATTGATTAGCATAGCCTACCTTGAGTAAGGACTTGGTTTATGTGCTAACCTTGTTTTATAAATGGACAATTAAAATTCACAATAAAGTCTAGAGTATTGAAGTTCAATACCACAGTTCAAAAGTAAATACTAGTAAAATTCAGGTCATTTACTTTTGCTTTCAGTTATCCATTATTTTTTCCTACTTCCACAATTACCCTCTTTCTTCTTGCTCTTATTGCACTTTCCCAGGCAGAAACAAAATTTTATTCTGTTCTCCTGTCAATTCTTGCAGGCAGGTAACACATATTAGTTTCTTTCCTTTATTATTTAAATATTCATTAAGTATTATTCATGTTGTCAATACTGACTAAACACTGCAACATAAATAGCAGTTGCAATATCAAATATGATATCAATTTTTTATCTTAAAAAATGCGGAGACCAGATTTTGTCCCTCCCAATTTTTCTCTGTTTGCTTCTTTTTGATAAAAACTCTTTGAAATTGTTGGCGATGCTTGTCTCCATTTCTCTCCATTATATTTGTCTGTATTTCTCTTCTCTCATTGTCTTTGGACCAATCCTAACCAGACAAAATTCCACTGCACACTTCCAACGTTAAGGGGCTCTTCTCCTAATTCATTTTGCAAACACAATTACAAACACCTCCTTCACCAAAGATTTCCCTTATTTGATTTCTATCTCATATTGATATCACAGACTCCTGTATGGAATTAAAATCCTTTCTCTAGGTGGTTGTATTTAGTTTTATGTTTGCTTTGTTTTATTAAGTTTTTATATTACTTGGTATATGTAACTTACATACAATAATGTCCATGGATTTTTAGCATAGTTTTATGAACCCTGACAAATATGTAAACATTCCAAACCCCTATTCCAGTCAAAATACAGAATATTCCCATCACCTCCAACATTTTGTCATGCCTCTTCAGTCTATTCTATTTTTATCCTCCCTCTAAAATCTGATGTAAAGTCTAATGTAACTTACCTTTGAACATTCTAAAAATTCATACATAGAAATAATACACCTTCACTTTTCTGTGGTTTTCTTGTCTTAATAAATCATTTCTGATATTTTTCCATGATTTGTATGCCTCAGTGATTTACTCCTTCTTTTTGCTAGATAGAACTGTATTTTAAAAACCATGCATTCCCATGTTAATGGCTATTTTAATCATTCAAATTATTATGTTTTGTGAATACAATTGGTATGAAAACTTATGTTCAAGTCTTATATATACATTAGGTTTCATATTTCTTGTGTATGATGGGAATTGCTTACCCTATAGTAACCATGCTTAAGGTTTATATAAAATTTCCTATATTTCCAAAGCTGCTGAACCATTTTACATTACCACAGCAAAGCATAAAAGTTTCGATTGCTCTACATTTTCTCCAGTATTCCATATTGCTGGATTTGTTTATAATCATAGACATTCTACTAGATGTGTAGGAGTATTTCACTGCAGTTACCATTTCTATTTTGCTAATGTCTAATAATGTTGAACACATTTTCATATTTTTGTACCCAGACATTTATAAGCTGAGGCCCAGAACTCATCAGTGGCTAATCTGACTCTCTTACCTACTCCCGCTCTGAGCTCTTCAGTCTTCAGTCCAGGTTGAAATCTTGGATCTTATAACCCATCTTATGCTCCCTTATTTATGATGGACATACAGAAGAATACTTTCGGAACAATTGGACTATGAGTCAATGAAAGGGATGCAGCAGTAAGTGGAGGAAGAAATGGAGTTTAGAAGGGTTTTCTTTAAATGGTAGAACCTGAATATGTTTATAAGCTGAGAAGAATAGGATGCCAGGACAAGGAGAGAGAGACTGAATATGCAGGAAAAAAATAATTCATGAAGTTACTTTCTTCTATAAATACTGTAATACAATGGCTCTGGGAATGACTACAGAGCTCTTGTTACAGCAGTTCCAATATAAAACCAGCTGCAAGCCCATTAACATGGCATTTTAATGAAATAAGCATATAAGAAGGAATATATAAAGCAAATCTATTTAAAGATGGTTTGTTTGGAATGATGCCAGCATTAACTTAATATTAATTTTAAATGGTAGAAAAAGTAAAAGATTTTAAGGACTTTTAGAACTACTATTGTAGTTACCATAATATATTGCTTTGCCAAAAATATTCTGAAAACAGAGCAATTTAAGAAGCTATTTTGGAAAGTAATTGCAAAGATTTTCCATTAAAACAGTTTCATTTTCTCTTTTTCATTAAATCTCAAGTAAATCCATAGCCATACATAGAATATTGTTTATCGTATGACACGTCTCACAGCATAATAAAACCTTAGATGAGACTTTGGCACACAAAGAGAATTTAATTCCATTAAGAATTCTTACACTTCTTTCTTTAAAGTAAGATCTCAAATCATATTAATTTTGTGAATAATATCCCACTGACAGCTGCACAGCTGCCCATTCACTGTACAAACGATGAGATATTTTGCTTCAGCATTTCAAATCAGTCAAACAGGTGGTTAACCTTTTAACTCTCTTTTTCTTTTTTAAATGGAGCAAATCTAATAGCCATTCATGTCATACAGAATGTCAGGAGCTACTCATAGGAACTTACCTTATCTTTTGCTCCCTCCTCCTCATTTTTAACCAGTCAGCAGTTCAAAGTTATGGTCTCTTGGAAGCTTACAGTTCTGTCACATTCAAGGATTAAATCTTCAGGGAATGATAAAAGAATAAAAAGTAGCTTTAGATTCCCTCTCAGGAAAAATGAAGACTTACATTAATACAGTATTTTGCATACAATTTTATGAAGATAAAAATTCATCCTGGAACTGCTAGGAGGTCACTTAAAAATTCTTATTGTATAATACTCACCTGACTTGTTCACCTGTTTATGATGGCAGTCCAGAATGAGAAAATACAGGGAAATAAAGGAAGCAATTATCAAAGACACAATAAATTATTTCATAAAAATAGAAGTATATGAATTTCTAGAGTGAAAGGGGCTGGCAAATGCCTAGCAAAAATAAAAATGACTAATTCTATCTGAATCGATGAGACATTAAAAAAGTTTAGGATACTAAAGATAAAGAGAAAAATCTTAAAACATACTGTAGAGAGTCAGGATGTTTCAGGCTGAAACAGAAAGAAAATCCTCACTCAGACCATTGAAATCATAATTACATTAATTGTCTTAATAAAAGCGACTTTAGAAGTAGGGTTAGGTTCTAGAAATAGTGTGATCAGTAACTCGGTTGAGGTGATTAAAGACCCCACTTCTAACTGCCCCGTCCTTCTCCCTGTGTATCTCCTTAAGTCTGGTTAAAATCTGCATCTGGTTAAAGTCTGCATTTAAAATCAACACCAGTTATATCAGCCATCAAATGAACACAATTAACATTACATATACACTGGGTGTCTTATCTCTGTAATTAGAATTTCTGCTGTGCAAGCAAAGGATAAGGACAGGTCCCCTTGTCTCTACATATGCATGTACTGCACCCTCACTGCTCTCTGAGGTATTGGCCCTACTCCTCCCTACTTCTACAAACCCTCATTTCTTCTTCCATAACAGACAGTTCAGCAATGTTCACCACCCAGTGCCTCGGTTCCAGCTCTCAAGCATTCAGAAGCAGACATGAATATTCAGAAATGAAAAACTATAAAACAAAACAAAAACCTTAAATTATGCTGCATGCAGTGACACACACCTGTAATCTCAGTGGCTCAGGTGGTTGAGGCAGGAGGATCACAAGTTCAAAGTTGGCCTCAGCAATTTAGCAAGGCTCTAAGCAACTTAGTGACATCCTGTCTCTAAATAAAAATATAAATGTTGGGGATGTGGCTCAGTGTTAAGTGCTCCTGGGTTTGATCCCTGACACACAAACACACACACACACACACACACACACACACACACACACACACACAAAAAAAAAAAAAAAAAAAAAAAACATTATATTTACACATGATAATATAAAAATATAAACACCTAATTAATGTCTTAATCACTGTTATTGGCATGTTTCATTTAATAGAAGAACTTAATGTTAATAAAATAGTATAGTTTGTCATAGTATAAAATAACAATTATTTATACAATTCTTTGAGGTGAAATACTACCTCCAAGGATATAATCATATTTAAGGAATTACCTCCTCTTTTCAGATACAATAAATAACATAAAATTACAGTGAAAATTGGTCGATACATTTAAAATATATTTTCTCAAAGTAAGCCAAAGAGGGAGTATACATGAAACAAGATTGGCCATGAAGCTGCAATAATATTTCATGGATTTAACTAATCTATTTTGACTAATTTTATGTATTTACTAATTTGAATAATAAAGAGCTTAAAATAAAACATATTGGTCATGAAGGATGCAAAGGTAAGAAAACAGTTATGAAGAAATCAGAACATGTATTAATAGAAATTCAAGAAATTGAAGAAAGGAGTATTGTTTTATTCAGCTTTCCTTTCCTTCTCTTCCAAATGAGCTGCCCATAGAGAGCGTCAGTGCACCATGCCCCTTCAGCTGTGCTCTGCTATGGAGGAGGCCTTCCTTATCCTATTTGGCTGTGGCTGGTGGGGAAAGCTTCCTGGAATTCAGTCAGAGATCCATTTTGCTTTTGCATTAAACTATGTCTTCTATTTTTGTAAGTAATAAATAATGACATTCTGGTTTCTAATCTGCTATACTTTATTTCTAAATTTGTTCAGCATCCAGGTAGAAAACAAAGAAAAGGCTATTTATTGTACCCATTCAGAGGCCCCAATAGTATCTGTGTATTATTTATCATCATTCCATTAAATTTATTCACTGAAGGATCAGGTATTACAATACAACCATATTTCCTCTTATACAACATTCTATTTTTCCTAAAGGCAATAATTCCTGTCTTCATTTATTTCTTAGTCATCTGTTTGCCTTTTATTAGTCCTTCATGAAATTTAAAAATCTCTAGCTTTCTCTTTCACAAGATAAATTTAATCTACAAAAGTTGTATCCTTTTTATTTTCCTAGAGTCCTCTTTGCTGAAGCCCTAGAGCATTTTGTTCCAATTTTAACTACTTATTCTGTAGGCCTATTGCACTGTTGTTATCCCAGAACTTTCTTTGGTGCCTGTCGAATGTGGATTCCCTATTTCTTAAATTCTGTTTCTCTTTTGTTCATGGTATAATATTTATTTTGGTGGAACACATTGTCAAATTAATCCATGATAATTTTACCTAGGAAGTAAATTTTTGAAATTTAATAATGTTATGTCATGTTTTATCAATCAGCATAGAATGAAGATAGAATTTTATGTGAGAAATTGTTTACCTTAACTGTTTTGAAACTATTATTCCTGCCTGTTTTATCTTCCAATTTTGCTGTTGAGAAATACAATATCATTCGGATTCCTAACTCTTTTGGTTTAACCTGTTTTTTATTCACTGCAAATTTGTTCAGGTATTTACTCCATGCCCAGTTTCATAAGAATATCCTAATTAGTGTAAACTAAGTAGCAGATGGTATTCTGCCTGCCAATAATTGCCCAGAAACAGGCATGTAACATTAATTAACCCATCAGACAGAAGGGAAGGAAGGACTTATAATACGTATCAGTAAAGGAAAGGATTTCCACTCTCCTTCTAAATTTGAACTATAAATTCTGTAGCCCACATTGTCACTGTCAGCTACCTTGTGAACATTATTAAACTAATAACAGTGATTAACACATTAATTAGGTGTTTATATTTTTCATATAATTATGTTAAATATACAATTCAAATTGTTTTATAATTGTTCATTTTTGGATACTCATGTCTGCTTGTGGATGCTGGAGAGCTAAAATCAGGGCACTAGGTGGTGAACATTCATTAACTGTCTGCTATGGAAGGAAAAATGAGGGTTTCTAGAAGTAGGGAAATGTAGGGCCATACCTCAGAGAGAGAGAGGGGATGATGCAGTACATGTAGATGTAGAGACAGGGGACCAGAAATTCTAACTACAGAGATAAGACACTGTGTGTGTATGTGTGTGTGTGTGTGTGTGTGTGTGTGTGTGTGTGTGTTGTGTTCTTTTGATGACTGATATAACTGGTATTGATTTTAAATGCAGCAAAATCTCATTTATTTTGTTCTGGTTTCTGCATTTACAAAATTAAAAACCTGAAGTGTCAACAAGGAAAATTCAATTTGCAGTAGTCAATCGACAGTGCTTGATTATTAAGAGACATCAGGAGGGACACTTCAAAGAAATCAATACTGTTCAGGCTTGCTATTTGTGGCAACTTCTGCATCCTCTGAAGAATCCCCTCCTGTATTCCTATCCTTCCACTATAGTGGGGATGGGGAGCATACATAAAGTAGATTTAAGCTCTGATCAGATTTGGTGATAACTAGACACATTATCCTGACAGGAAAAAAAAAATGGAAGAAAAAGAACTTCATGGAACATTTACTAAAAACAACAAAAATTATAAATACTTCATATGCTTTACTTTTGAAATGCTTATAAAAGAAGCACCTTGAAAGAAATTTTATACACATAAATTATTTATACATACATACATATGTGTGTGTGTGTGTGTGTATATATATATATATATATATATATATATATATACACACACACACACACACACACATATGTTCTTCTAATCCCTACAGTATAATTGTTTTCACCTTAAGGTACTAAAATTGTCCCAAATTAAACTTGTGGGTTCCATTGCAGAGGCCATTTCCATTCAATTGAATTAAAACAACAACAACAAAAAAAAAATTTGACATTATTTGCCTTTTCTACTTATAGAATACTTATTGTGTACAATGTTGGCCATTACTCACAGGTTTTTTTTAATTTGTTTTGTTTTTAATATTTATTTTTTAGTTTTAGATACACAATACCTTTATTTTATTTATTTTTATGTGGTGCTGAGGGTCAAACCCAGGGCCTCACATGTGCTAGGCAAGCGCTCTACCACTGAACTACAGCCCCAGCCCACTCACAGTGTTTTAATATCCTTGTTTATTAAATAATTCAATAAATAATTACAAATCTGCTATATGCCAGCCACAGTTCTGGGCACAGTGTATACAGAGGTGAAAAAAAATGAGTTCCTGCCTTCAGGGAACTTACATTCAATTAGCGAAACCTGATATGAAAAATAATGTTTCATAAAGTTTACCAATATTTTGATAGAGTTTCAATTTTATGAATTAAAAATATCTGAAGAACAGAAATGTGAAATGTTTTACCCAGGGCAAAATTCCAAGAAGGTAGAACTCAGTTCCTGTATTGATAATAACTGTACTGTCTTATAATTTTACATCATCCTTCTTTGGTCATTTGGCTAATAGAGGGTTGGGTGAATCATTATTTGTCATCAAGGAGCTTGCAATGAAATAAAAAATTACACAAACAACTCGACTTTAGGTAAAATAGTCAGCATTGCACGACATACAGAGCTAGTGACTTCTAAGGATTTTAGGGAGGAAAATAGACTTTACCTGCTTATAGTCTAAGGAACAACTTCATGGAAAAGCTGGTGTTTGAGATACGATTAGAAGCAGAAAGAATTATACAGGCAGGATCAGAGAAAATTTCAAGTTTTCCATGACACTTTTTATACCACCCTAAGAAAACAATTAACATCTGAATGATAAGAAATCAAAATCTCAGTTTTGAAAAAACTATTTCTAGAAAATGATTTGACAAAATAATTTTGTAATATCCTCTTGGATTCTAGAAAGAGCTCCTAGTCAATTTTTACTACCAAAGTAATTGCTATTATCTTTTTTTTTTTTTTTTTTTTTGAGAGAGAGATTTTTTTTTTAATATTTATTTTTTAGTTTTCGGCAGACACAACATCTTTGTTTGTTTGTGGTGCTGAGGATCAAACCCGGGCCGCACGCATGCCAGGCGAGTGCGCTACCACTTGAGCCACATCCCCAGCCCGCCATTATCTTTTTTTATACTACCATATCTTTCAAAGATGTGCATTCCCAGAAAAAAAATCTTCTATAATAATGGTTTTGAATTTTCTCTAGCCCTCATTTCCATCAGTAGAATGGAAATTGGCCAGAAAAGAGGTCAAGGGAACATATACTGGAGGAGACAGTATCTTTCTGTCAAATACCATTAGCCATTGACATTTTAAATGTAGTCATGACCCAATTACCTGTATATGGATTTTTCACTGTGCTAATTACAAATGCACAATTGTTAACTCTAATCCAATTTGTTTACATTCAAAATCACTCTGTCATTGTAAATTCCCAGAGAAGCTAGAGTCAATGACCAAACTAGAAATTCTTTTGCCAGTACTGAAACAATAATATTGCTTTGCAGAAAAGGAATGTGAAATCCAGATTTATAATTGTTTCCCAACCCACAGAAGTGGTAGAATATGGACTTGAGTCCCATTATAAAGTAAATCAAATATTTTTTACAACTTTTCTAATTACATGGAAAATGTTGGACACATACACAACAAGAAACAAAATTTAAGGAATTTTTTGAATTATATTCTAACCTCATTTTTAAAAATAAAATTTTCCTGCATGGGGACTATAAGAAAGTTTTCAAAGTTTTTATAAGAAGTTATTTTCATTGTAATGATACTTTGAAATACACATAGAATTGGCACAATCTATGTATATTTAAGATGTGCATTTAATTATATACACAATTATGTGTATATAATTCATTTTTGAATCAGTTTTATTGAGTTCTACTTACACATAATAATTGCATCCATTTTAATTAACAGTGGTTGCATTTCTGCAAATACAATCCTTTTTACCATTACCACAATCAATCAAAATAACTATTTTCATGTTCCCAAGGTATTGTTTATACAGCTTTGCACTTGATCTCTATCTCCACCTTCACCAACTGACCATCAATGATCTTATCTCTGTTAATAAGTTTTCCTCTTTCTGATTTTCTAATGAATAGTATATAGTCCCCTGCCTGGCATTTTTATTCATCATACTGCATTTGAGTATTATCCATGATTATATGTATCAATAGTACTTTTCTTTTTATTGCTGATTAGTATATCTATATAGGGATAAATCACTTTATCTATTTATCTTTTATGGGCATTGGGGTTGTTTTCAATTTGAGGCTATTATGAATAAATAATATGAACAAATCTTTGTATTAAAATAACTTCATTTCTCTTAAATGAATTTCATATTATAACCATATTTAACTTACTAAAAAGTTGCCACATAGTTCTACATTCTCACTAGAGATGTATAAAATTTTCAGATCCTTCTTATTCTAAGAATATTTGGTATAGTCAGGCTTTTTTATATAAGCAATTCTCATATGTATATTACTATCTTATTGTAGCTTTATATCATATTTTCTCTATGAATAGAGGTGGTGATCATTTTTGCTTGTACTGAATAGCCATTCATGTATATTTTCTTGTGAAGTGTCTAATAAAATAAATTCATGTTTAAAAAGCAGGTAGATTATCTTTGTCTTGTTGAGTTACAAGAGTGCTTTATGTATCTTGACTACACATTTTTATCAGATATATATTTTTCAAACATTTTCTGTCTTTTAAATTGTTTTAACAGTAGAGCTTGATTAAAACAATTATGTGATAAAATACAATTTATCTTTTTTAACTTGATAGCTTATGAGTTTCAGGTCTTTTTTTTTTTTTTTTTTTTTTTTTTTTATCTTGCAGTGCCTAAGGACTAAGCACAAAGCTTTCTTTCCACAGCCTCCCACAGATCTACATCCCAGATCTCTTAGTTTCAGGTTTGAAATATAATGAGTATGATTGATAGGAAATTAATATTTGCATATGGAATTATAAGACTTGAAATCAGGTAATCTGTTTATATATAATATGTACAATATGTTGTATAATATATTAAATATGTATAATTTAAAAATAGCTTGTTAATATCGAAATCAATCCCTATTAGGATTTTGAAAAGAATTGATATATATATATATATATATATATATATATATATATATATATATATATATATATATATATGATTCATAGCAATATTATCTTCTGTACCAGGACCAAGAATTAAGCATGGAATATCTTTCACCAATGAAAATATCTGGATGTAGATTTCGTATTGGGTCAAGATTTAAAACTAGGAAATATAGATTTGTAATAGGTAAAGATTAGCCATATTTTTTATTTATTCTTCAGTGAGCTTTGGTCATTTCTGTCTTTCAAATAGTTTGTTCATTTCATTTATATTGTCCAATAAACTGGTAAAGCTAGTTCATAAATATTCCTTATTATACTTTTGATATCTTTAGGATACATACTGAGACCTCTGACTCATCTATTATTTTTAAAAATATTTTTCTTTCTGCCTCCCCTTACCTTATTTGACACCAGCTGATATTATTTCAGCTTTCTTTTCTCTTGTTTCTTTATTTTAAAGAGTATCTATTTCTTCAAGTTCACCATTCTTCTGGAGTATCTAATCTACTATTAATTGCATACAGTGATGTTTAATATCATCTATTGCATTTGTCTCTAGAAGTTACATTTGGTTGTTTTATTACATCCTATATTTTTCTACTCATTCTTTCTTTTATACATTTGTGTACATTAATGAGATTTACAATGGCTGTTTTAAAGTGTTATTCACTAATTGCATTTTTCTCACACTTTCTATTATTTGATTTTTCTACTAGTTTCTAGTCAGAATTTTTTTTTTTCTTTTTTGTATCAAGGATTAAACCCATGGGTGATTAACCACTGAGCCACATCTTCACTCCTTTTATATTTTATTTTTTTCATTTTGAAACAGAGTCTTGATAGGTGGCTTACAGCCTCGATAAATTGCTGAGGCTGGTTTTGAATCTATGATTCTCCTGCCTCAGCCTCCTGAGTCGCTGAGACTACAGGTTTGTGCCACCATGCCTAACTAATCAATTTTATTAAATAACATACATTGCAGATTTTATGTTGTCATATTCCTTTAAAGAGTACTGGGTTTTTGTCGGGTGTTAAATTACTTGCGGTTCAATTTGATTCATTTAGGGCTTGGTTTTAATTTTTGTTATGCAAGGTCTAATATACTGCCTTTGTTCTTAGACTAAATATCCTTACTCTTAACATGTGACACTTGTTAAGATCCTTCTTATGTCTGACATATTGCAAGTTTTCTCCACTCTGGTTAATGGGAAATCAAATAAGTTTCCACCATCAATGAGCCTGTGAAATGATCCTGTCTACTCTTTATCAGTAGTATTTTACATTGCCTTTTGAATTTTCCTGCTACACATATGCAGATTATCACTTAACCATAAAATCAGGGAGTCTTTTCTGCAGATTTCTATGGTTTCCCTCTGTGTAGCTCCTTTCTCGCCAATATTCCATCCATAAATTCTAGCCACCTATTATTGTTATTGTTATTATTATTATTATTAAATTATTATTATTTAGTTGTGAGAATTTAATCCAGTGCCTCACATGCTACGCAAGCGCTCTACCACTGAGCCTCAACCCCGGCCCCAGTAGTTTTCCTCTTAATTCAGGAAAGCTACAATACTCTAGCTTCTTACTTTTATCTGTGTGTTATGATAGCACATGCCTTTAGAAATCAGGCTAGGCCCATAGAATGGGTCACTTTTTTTTTTTTAATCCTGGTCAGGGATCATAGTCCCGTGCTCCACTTGATGAGCAGTTTCTTAAAACCTTTGATTCATGTATTTTGTCTGGTTTTCTAGTTTTCCATAGAAAGAGGGGAATTCCTGCTTCTCTTAGTACCTAATGGGTGAAAGCAGAAATTTTAACACCCTATTATTTAATAAAATATCCCACATGTTGGGTTTCTATAGATTTTTCTTAAGTGAAATTGCTAATTTGGGGATGTGTTATATTTCTGCATTTCAAGTAGAAATAGTGAATACTTAAAATTTTTAAATAATTTCATAGTCATAGGAAAAATATTGAAATATATGTTGAATTTTGATATAATTAATTCTAATCATATGTATAGAAAGAGCTTTTCATAAAATAGGTTTCCTCTTATTTTAATAGATCAACATGATAAGAATTCTTATGTAATACATATATTCATAAATATTATTTTACAGGTTTGTAATAGTTAATCATATAATAGGACCATGATTTTATGAAATATACCAATATAAAAGACCACATTAAATTTTTATTTTAAAAATAAAATAGAAAATAGTGATTAATATTTGAAGAATTGAAATCAGATAGAAAATTAAGACAGATAAATTAGTAATAAATAATTAAGATAATTAATATTTTTCTTATAATAAGATTTTTGTGTAAATCAAATGAGATAATAGATGTAAATGGCATCCCACAGAACTTAATTTTATTATTTATGTTACAAATGAATACTAGGCCCTCCATAGCTGTGGAATTTTGTTACTTGATAATCAACTTCACTGTGCCTGTGTGTAAA
This sequence comes from Marmota flaviventris, assembly GCF_047511675.1. Taxonomy (NCBI): domain Eukaryota; kingdom Metazoa; phylum Chordata; class Mammalia; order Rodentia; family Sciuridae; genus Marmota; species Marmota flaviventris. The sequence goes on from NC_092519.1 coordinate 4,112,671, forward strand.
GGAGAAATGAGAGAAAAGGAGTTGAATTAAGTTATATAGGGCCAAACCTGTAAAGACCTTGTTTAGTATACTAAAGAAATTATTATTATTATTATTATTATTATTATTATTATTATTATTATTATTATTATTGTAGTAGATGGACACAATACCTTTTTTTTTTTTAATTTGGTTCTGAGGATAGAACCCAGTGCCTCCTCACACATGCTAGGCAAGTGCTCTACCACTGAGTTTCAGCCCCCTAAGAATTATTGACATAATTTCTTTCTTTTTCATGAAAGATTTAGTCTTTTGTTTTATAAACCTATATCACATAATTTAATAATACTTTACTTCAATTAAATAAATCATTTAATACTTTATTTAATACATATTATAATACTTTATTTAGCATTTATCATTCATGTTTATTCTTTTTTTTTAATTACTTATTTTTGAGTCTCTGTTGCTAGAAGTTCTTTCAGTCCTAAGTTTTTTCCTAAAGTCTGTTACATAAATACTAACCAATTCTTTGTGTCTATAAGAATAGAATTCTAGATCTTTCATCAAGCAATATTTATTTAAATAAATGTAACATTTTAAGTAAAACTATTTTACTTCCCCTATTTTTCCCCTCCCCTTTATTTTTGCATTTCATTTAGTTTCTAATACATAGAATTGGGCATTTTTTAATGCTAGCTTTGTCTTTGACATCTGAAGTACCAAATTATAAATTTTATTCTTTATAGTTATAAGGTGCATTTTGTGAGAAATGAGTGGAAATATTTGTTTTGAATTATACCCAAAAGACCTAAAAAGAGCATACTACAGGGACACAGCCACATCAATGTTTATAGCAGCATAATTCACAATAGCTAGACTATGGAACCAATCTATATGCCCTTCAATGGGTGAATGGATTAAAAAAATGTGGCATTTATACACAATGGAATATTACTCAGTACTAAAAATTAACAAGATCATGGCATTTGCAGGGAAATGGATGGCATTAGAGCAGATTATGCTAAGTGAAGTTAGCCAATCCCTAAAAATCAAAGGCTGAATGTCTTCTCTGATATAACGCAGGGGGGGGGGGGTGACTCAGAATGGGATAGGGAGGAAGAGCATGAGAAGAAGATTACCAATAAATAGGGAAGAGAGGTGGGAGGGAAAGGGAGGGAGAAGGGGAATTGCATGGAAATGGAAGGAGACCCTCATCACTATACAAAATACATGTATGAAAATGTGAGGGGAAAAAAAAGAAGTGTGTCACATTAGATTGGATAGAGAGAAGTGATGGGAGGGGAGGGGAGGGGAAGGGGGGGAATAGGAAGGACAGCAGAATAAAATAGACACTAGTATTGCTGTATGTATATATGTGACTGCATGACCAATGTGATTCTGCAACCTGTACACTCAGAAAAATGAGAAATTATACCCCATTTGATTCAAATGTATGATATGTCAAGATCATTGTACTGTCATTCACAATTAAAACAAAAAAAAATAAAACTCAAAAAAAAACATTGCTTAGTAAATCTATAGGACTTCGTGGTATTTTATGTTTTATGCCATAATATTAAGCAACTTTGGCTTAATTAAATTTCCTTGCTCTTCCCGTTGACTCAAATATGTACATATACAGCCCTAGAATGTTGCCCAGACCCTTTCTGTATACTTTGAGAAAATGTGTTTCAGTTCCTTTTGTGCTGCACTAACAAAGTACCTGAGACGGGGTAATTTTTAAGGAAGATTAATTTCTCATTTTTCAGAAGACTGTAAATTCCAAGCTCAAGGCAACTTTGGCTTTTGTTGTATGGTGATGTTTCCTCTTACAGAGGGGTGGACCTCTATGTGAACACATGGCAGAAAAGCTGAAGAAAAAGCTAGCCACATGCTGTATGATTCTACTGTACAAGGTCATTAATTCTTTTAGTGCGGAAGGAGCCCTCATGGACTAATCACCTCTTAAAGACTCCATCTTTTATTCTGTCACATTGGTAAACCTGAGATTTAATGAGACACATTCAAGCACAAGAACATGTATACCTAAAAAGACTTGACATAATTTCAAGGTTGATTTATTTTTTTCATATGTTCATATATGATACTTTGATTTTATTTGCAAGCACATTTAATTTTTTTAAGAGAGAGAGAGAATTTTTTTAATATTTATTTTTTAGTTTTCGGCGGACACAACATCTTTGTTTGTATGTGGTGCTGAGGATCCAACCCGGGCCGCACGCATGCCAGGCGAGCACACTACCGCTTGAGCCATATCCCCAGACCATACAAAGCACATTTAATCTTTAAAGTCATTTGGAAACAATTCAAATGTTCTTTAATTTTTAAACTGACATCTTTCCAACTTAACAAATTCTCATCTGGTCATAAAAAAGGTTTTATATTTTTGTCTTCAACCATTTATATTTCTCTGTAAAACATCATTTTCTATCCTAAAGCTTTTTCATTTTTTCCTAACTTTATTACTTGGTTGTTTGTATATTCTATTGATATATGAGTGACTTATTTGTTTGATAATGGCTTACTATTTTACTGGATAGCCAATGATTTTTATATTCTTGTTTTAAAACATCACATTTTTGAAATCTTTTTAGTTATAACAGTTTGTCTGTTATATAGAATTATAACCAAATGTGTCATTTATCCATACTAATAATTTATTTTCTACCTTTATAGTAATTCTGTCTTCTAATTTCATTGCATTTCTCACTGCAACATCTAATGCATTCTGAATGATATTAAAGTAAATATGAGCCTTACAATTTTTCATTCTTTTTCTTTTTTAATAAGAATATCACTAGTATTTTACTGGTGAGACACTGCTTGTTGGTTTAAGATATATTTAGTTACATCTTTGTATCTATATTTTTTCTTTATTAAAAATGCAATGATTATAAGAAATATGATAGGAAAACTGAAAATCCCCGATAATAGTATCCAAAAAGATATGTAGTCTAATGAATATTATATACATTGTATGAAAACTGCTTTTTAAAAAATATGTTTTAGTTGCCAATGAATTTTTACTTTGTTTATGTGGTGCTGAGGATCGAATCCAGTGCCTCACACATTGCTAACACTGACCCACAGCTCCAGTTCCTGAAACTGCTTTTTGTATTAACACTATTTTGGACATTTTTATCTGTGACTAGATATATAATTAAATATTTCTAATGACTAATGATCAAAGCCCGTGCCTCACATGTACTAGGTGAGTGTTCAACCACTGAATTACAGCCCCAGCTCTTACCATGATTTTTTTTTTTGAGAAGAAAAAGGCTTTGTAAAATTGAAAACTTTCCTGTACATATGAAGAACACACCTTCCATTTGAGCACAGATATTTACCATAATCTGCAATGTAGAGAGGACAGTGATTGTGACTTAAGGAAAGTTCCTGTTATAGAGAAATGGGAATAAAACTTCTCCATGCTGGGAGAAATATGACAGGAGCCAAAGAGGATAAAAACAGTGCCTACATCATCTAAATAATGATCAGTGTTCCCATCCCAGAAATCCTTGTCCTGGGATTAAGCAGAGGGGGTGGGATGAAAAGAGGGAGACAAAACAGCATTACTGATAAGTTTCTAAAAGAAAGAGAAGCTTAAAGCATAGGGCTTTTTAAATATATATACTTTCCCCTATAGCAATCTGAAAAAAGTAGCTCCCCAAACAAACTTGGAGTGGTTGTAGTAGAGTAGGAATGGTGATATTATATATTTGATAATGGAGAGGGTTTGTCACAATTTTCATCAGATATGAAATGGGTCTAGAAGCTCCCATCAGGAACTGGGGAAAGAAAATAGCCTAATAAGGATTGTTTGTTTGTTTATTGTTATTGGGGATTGGACTCAAGGATGCTTTACCATTGAGCTACAATCCAGTTTTTTTTCCCCCTTTTGAGACAGAGTCTTGCTATATTGCTGAGGCTGGCTTTGAACTTGTGATCCTCCTGCCTCATCCTCCTGAGTGGCTGGGATTGAAGGCATGCACTATCATGCCCTGGCAGCATATTAGAATTAAGTTAGCATTGTTCCTTGGGATCAAAATTGCAAAGACTTCAAGATTAATATCCCAAAGCTAAAGAGTAGATGAAATATATGGAATAATTCACAGTATAAGCAACACCAACGAATCATGAAGAGAAGCCTCGTCAGCAAAATAATTGGCTAGATATTCTTCTAGAAACCCCTGCACATTACTCTACTAAGAGAAAACACTGTAGGTTATATATTAACTATAGGCATTTCAACAGCTGCTAACAGAGTGTCATGCCCCCAAACCAGAAGTGAGCTATATCTTATAAAGGGGCTGGTAGGTGCCCATAGAACAAGATAACTTTTGATCCAGATTCCCTTCCTCTGCATCCATAATGCTACATAATTTTTTATGTTAAGATTTTATCCATGAGGCTGGGGTTGTGGCTCAGAGGTAGAGCACTTGCCTACCATGCATGAGGCACTGGGATCGATCCTCAGCACCACGTAAAAATAAAAATAAAAGATATTAAAAAAAATTTCATCCATGGAAAGGAGAAGTGGAAGTATAATAAACATAGAAAGTTTTACCATTTAGCCATAAACAATCTTAGCTTACCTGAAATAGTTTTTTAAGCCTTGGGCAATATTTGGTTTCTTTGAGTATGCATATTTAACAAATGCCCCCTTGCCATTTTTTTTCTATCCATTGTTCCTATAGTTTAGAGTAAGTTTCACAGATGAGTGGCCATGTGTAAATTTTTGCCACATGTAAGAGGTATTCCATATTACTATCCAAAATGTTGTGTCAATTTACATTCCTGTAAGTATCTGTGGGAGTGCTTATTTCCCCATTCATATGCAGCAGGGCATGAATATGTGGCAGGAGCTGGAGGCTGTTAACTCCTCAACACATATAAAAAGAGAAAAATGCAGTTTATTATCTTATACATGGAGTGGTTTTATTCTACTTTTTCAGAGTGGTCCCACAAAGTGATTTTTTAAAAGTGATGTATTTCAAGTTCATGGCCCACTTAAAAATGTACAAGTTCACTAAAATGTTTGAAATTCATCACAATCTGTTTCTTCCCTCACATGATATATAGCTTTAGCAAATGATATCAGAGATATTTTGAAAATGTTTAACTTTGCTTTAAAAAAAGGATACCTGTGTCTTTGTTGCTCTCTGTATTAAAGTATTCTAATTAATCATATTGTCTCACACTCACTCAAAAGTAGTGTGCCTATTAAAAATTCACTCAATATGTTTAATATATTTTCTCTTTAAATGTAGGATTATGAATTAAAAGTTTCTATTCATCTCCATATTATTTTCCTCAGAAATAGTTCTATAACATGCTGCATATATTTTATATTATGAAGGATGACAACTCAACATTAATTTTATAAGATATTCACATCCCTAAAATTCAAGTAATAGAAACAAATGACATTTTTTAAAAAGTCTTTGCTTCCCAGGGGCTTGGAAGGCTGAGGCAGGAGGATCACAAGTTCAAAGCCAGCCTCAGCAATTTAGTGAGGCACTAAGCAACTCAGTGAGACCCTGTCTGTCTCTCAAAGTAAAATACAAAATAAGGCTGGGGGTGTGGCTCAGTGGTCAAGCACCTCTTAGTTCAATTGCCCATACCCTCCATGAGTTATCTTTGATGGAAATAAAAAGTTTAGGATCTTTCACTTTAGAATTTCAAATACTGGGCTAAAATAGGTCTAAGATGAAGGGTTTCAATTAAAATTACATAGGAGGGATGGGGGCCTTGATAAGAAGTTACTTCTATAAATGTTTGAAAATTCAGAGTAATTTCTTATTCTTTAATCTTTTTAGCCTTGATTTTCTCCCCAAGAAAGTATTTGCCTTTCCTTAAATCTTACTGAATTGTGACAGTTTATTGTATAAAAGTTGACAATTTTAATATTTTTGGCACGATTTTGATTGCAATTTCCAGTTAAAGTTGTCAGATCTGTTGACATTGTTACATAAATTATTTCAATCAATGACAAAATAAGGAAAAAAAATATAAACCCTGTTACCATCTTGAAAAAGTCTGGTAATTTGCAACTCAAGTAAGCCATCCTTTTAAAAGACCCCAGAGAATTGGAGAGCTTGACACAGTGGTGCTTGCCTAAAATACCAATTTCTCTGTAGGCTGAGGCAGGAGGATCACAAGTTCAAAACCAGCCTCAGCAATATAGTGAAGCCGTAAGCAACTTAGTGAGATCCTGTCTCCAAATAAAAAATAAAAAGGGCTGAGGGTGTTGCTCACTGTTTAAGCACCCGTGGGTTCAATTAGACAGTACAAAAAAAAGCATGTAAAATTCATAAAAGCTGACTAAAATATTTCTGTACTTAAACTTGGAAGGTGCATATTTTAACTATCTTATAGTATTTGAACTATGTACATTTAATAATAAAAGTTTAAAAAGTCAAGATAAATGTGAACTTATTGAGAAACTAGAATATCTCAAAGCTCAAGTCATGCAGGAAGTCACTGACGTCTAATTAAAGATCATATTCTTTACTAAGAATATGGGCAAAGTTCACTTGTTTATAAAAAAGTGAATTTTAGATAGAACAAAGAAGTAAATTCAGAAGGATCTGGTATGATAAGTGGAAAGATCAAGGGACTTGGGGTCAGAAGACTTGTAAATAAGTGTCAATCATACCCCTTACTCTATGACCCTTGGATGACTTAATTCCTCTGATCCTTCTTTTAGTCATATACAAAGCAAGAATACATCTTTCTCTTAGGTTTGACAGCATATAGCACAACTCCTTATTTATAGATATGTGTTATATCGGAATATGATCCAAAAAGAAATTAAAACAACATTAAAAGTTGTTCTTATGAAAATTCCTCAGTTCAATCTCAATTTTAAATTAGTTGGCATTATTCACTCATGTCTCTTAATTTTCTTTTTTTTTTTTTTTTAATTACAGTGGCATAATTAGAGAACATAAAGTTTGTCTAGTCTTACTCTGGAGTTAGTGGTGCCAAGACATTGGCCATGCCTTAGATGGTTCTGAAATACTTAATATATCTCTCAGAAGAGTACAAAACACTTTTGTTTTGGTTTTTCCCAAAACTGAAAAATATTTGGATATAAATGAGTGAAAAACATTTCAGGTGTTGACTCTTAAAATTTTTGTAATGACTAGTTAAATGTGCACTATCGGAAATCTAATAAACACATCCTCATAGGTCTTATATACCTATACAATTTGAACATATTTACCAAGTAAATAAAAACATTCATGCACCAAAATGCAAATTTATAATATTAAATTTATGTAAAAGGTTATACATCCTAATGAATACATTAGTCCTTACCAATTGAACATAGTAATGACTACTGCTACACTACAATTTCTTCGTGAGTATTCAACATGGCTATCTCACCTTGTGTCTTGGGGCAACTCAATTTTTACAAGTTTTCTCCATTTAAATTAGTGTGAAATTTTCATGTGGACTGTGTGATATAATAGTATTGCTCTCATCAGTTTCAAATACATTGTTTGCATATTTAATCTATCTCACATTTTCATTAGCCTACAATTAAAACATCATGTAGTTAATAAAATTATATGACAATGCTTAGTTCATTTTATCCAGGTGGTCTGGAATATGATGACATTATTTTTACAGTTTATAAATAAAATGGAAAGACAACAAATAAAAACTTATTGTAGAAAACTGGTAGCCCATTAAGAATATATCTGTGGATTTCCAGGATTCCATAGACCCCAATTTGCAAAATCTTGACATATAGTAATACTATAATTGTGTAAATTTGAGAAACACAGGTTGCATATTTCTGAAGTCCCTTCAAAACATTAGAGCATTGTTTGACATCTCATGACTTTATGATTTGTATCATTTTAATATCATAAGGAATATCCATAGATAAGGCCCTTTTTCTTATTATTTTGAGTCATAATATCCCATAGTAGTTCAGCCTTGCACTGTAACATTATAGAGGGTTAAATTAGACAGATTTTCTGTTTTAATTGCAGACCGCCTGCCTCACTAGGAAGTAGATCATAAGAAAATATGTGAAGCTGAGTCCTGAGAATGAAAAATAGAGACTAAACTATACTCAGAAGTATCCTCTGTTGGATGACTAAAGAAAAAGGTACTAAAACCATGTAGATTTGACATCCTCTTCATTCAAAACAAACTTTCTTTTCCAAAAAGTGATTCCGTCTATCCTACATATAGACCCTGTGGGCTTGCCTCACCTGTCCTCCAGATGTGCCTAAGCATATTTGAATCCTAGGGAGAACGGAATGCTGATCAAGCTAGGCCCCCTCTTCCATATAATTAAAAGACACTTGTTTGAAATGTTGCTGCATTTTGGGAACACAACTGTTGTTTTACATGCTAAAACAGGAGACTGACTCCCTAGAATGATTCATGTCCCTAGGAACTTGTCTGAATGAAAAACTGCAATGGAGGCAGTTTGTATTGTCTACAATAATATTCCAGGAACATCCATAAGCTACTGTGTGTGTGTGTGTGTGTGTGTGTCTGTGTACACACAAAAATGTCTGTGACTTTGGGCCTCATATGCAGTGTGTTAGACACATCATATGTAATTAGTATTCCTTCTAATTCATCCTCATGTACTAATGGGTAAGTTCTTTAGACCAGCCCTGATTCCTCTTATGCCTGAAGCACAAACTAGATCAACTTACTTTCTGTTGTGCAATATACACTATGATATTCAGATTCCCTGGTTTCACTCACACTTTTCCATCTAGAATGTCCTTCATACCACCTTCCTTTTCATGACTTTCTTTGCTTTGTCATCATCTTCTTTAATTCCTAATAATATACATCCTTATATAATACTTATTTACTTTGGCTTACCCTTTCCCACTACTCTTCCCCTTCATCTCTATTTAAATGTCAACTACTCAAGGAAATAAAACACAAATACTTGTGTATCAATCCTTAGTTTTTTCCAGACGAGCCTCACCAATTCTTAGCAAGGTTCTGTTTCAAATTTAAAAAAAAGCTGGGGATGTGTCTCAGTGGTAAAGTACCTCTGGGTTCAATCCCCTGTACTCCTGTAAAATAAATAGATAGCTTTAACATTTTATTAAAATAAAATAAACTTTACTTTGAGAACTTAAGTTGAGATAAATATTATGGGGGCAATTTGTTCCATAATACAGTTGGAAATATTTAGTGGTATAACACAAAGGATGGAGGCTTGTGATCCTCCATCCAAATTCATCAAGGTTGATAAAGGGTCTCCCTGTATATGTACAATATAAAATCCATTCATTTCAGCAGAGGCCATAGCTAAAGGTGTTTTTTTAACCTTTCCTCTGTTGGTCATCACAAGAAAATAGTTTTGCTTGCTACCTAATAACACCGCAATTTTATAGATCTGTGGGCAATCGAATTCTACACAGTAGGATACAAAATTGTTAGAGTCCAGCTGGTAGATGGTAAAGATCAAAAGCCAGAAAAATCAAGTGTGATCTACAACAGCAATCTGATGTCTCAGACAATATAGCTATGAAATATAATCTGTTTCTTTTCAAAATTTCATAATGAATACATAGTTTGACATTTAATCTGTACTTTAAAGTATTGTTTTTGTTTTCCTTTTTCATTATTTTAACTCTATGTGTAAGAATGTGGAGGAGAAATGGTGTTGAGGGAGTGAACTTTGCTCAACATTGTAGTTTAGTCCAAATGTTTCTGTTATGTAGCCAAGTATTCAGATAAAATATTGCCAGTACCTTTCTTAATAATTTATGTAAGCAAAGAAATCATGGATGGCACTATTTTTTAGCCTTGCTATAATGCCATTATAACTGGAATTGAAAGCAAAGAAAATGCATTCAGAACATGGAGTTTCAGAAATGTGGATATTCTTACTAGAATTCCTGGTAAAACAATCAACACTATCCATGTCAGTCGAGAAAAGTAGTTCACTAATTGAAATGTGTAAAAATTAGATTTCAAGTGCTCATGGCTAAAAAGTTTATTATATTTTAGTTATTTTATTATTGCATTATAATTATACATAATAGTAAAATTTGTTGTGCCACATTTTAAAGTCCACATAACATAACATGATCAATCTCATTCTGCAGTACTACCCCTTCCTCTCCCCTGATCCTTCCCCTATCCACTTGTTTTACTCTACTGATCTCATGTATACTACTATTGTTGTTTTTAGTATTATTTCAATTAGTGAATTATAATTTTATATATATGTACAAGCATAATTCCCCCAGTATTTCCCTATGCCCTCCTCTATTATTTCCCTGTGGATCCCGTTCCTCTACTCTATTGATCTTTATATTTCCATGAAATTATTTTTTTCCCTTTTTCTCTGTCTAGAATATACATATGAGAAAAAAATATTCAACGCTTGACTTTATGAGTCTGGATTATTTCACTTCATGGTTAGTTTAAAAATATATCCTATGAATGTTCAAACCATAATATTTGACATTGATATATATTAAACACATAATGTTTATAATTCAGGGAAACATGATCACTATACTAAAAATATTACTTCTATAAATGGTTACTGGTGTTAGTTTAAGTGATATCCTGCAGCTAGATTACAAGACTGTATAAAAAGTAGAGCTTATAATGATTGTGAAGTTAGAATTGGTAGCAAGAAGTTCTCATGTGTTATGGCACAGTAGAGTGACTATGTATAGTAGTAATGCAGTATATATTTCAAAACAATAGAAGAAGGGACTTTGAACATTTTCACTCAAAATAAGTGATAAATGTTTAAAGAGATAGATATGTTTAACCTGACTTAAATATTACCAAATGTATACATGTATCACCAAATATTATATGTTTTCCCTATTAATATGTATAATTCTATGCTATTATGGATCAGTTAAAACTAAAATTGAAAAAGTAGACATTTAATTAAGGTCCCTGATAAGAAGTATAAACAAATCGATACTATCAAGTATTTATGTAGTAAATAAGAGAAGCTTTTTTGCATTGATTTGAGCTAAATAGGGATATGAAATATAAGGTTATGGAATGAATTTGTGGATCTCAAGGTTCTTGAATACAGTTAAGTTTCAAGGACTGGAAACAAATTGAAATGCCCTCTAGGTTTTCAAAATTGCCTTTCTAGTCTTATCTCTATGTACAATCAGTGTGTGTGTGTGTGTGTGTGTGTGTGTGTGTGTGTGTGTTATATAAACTCTAGTGGCAAGCAGGTTATTTCTGTTTTGAAACAGTAAAGACACTGGACATAAAATATAGTGATAAGCTACTCACAAGTAATCAGGTGATTTTTTCATCTTCCTCAAGAGAAACTAAATTTTACACTATATTTCAAATTCACAAGAATATATTTAGCTAGCTACTTATACTTGATCTAATCATTTATGGCCAGAGGTCTGGTTCATGTTGGGTGGATTTACCTTTAACTCACCCTTGAAAAGATGACAAGGCTTCATATAAGGGAAAACTCTTTAATAGTTATAACAAAATATGATAGGTGCTGAGTATGACATGTAATTATTATACAAAGTTGGCCCACTGAGAAAGGTGGAGTAGTGTGTTAGGTCATAAAATCACTTTTCAATCACAGAAGAAGTAGCCAAGCAGGCTATAGTATAATATCAGTATTATGATTAATTGCATAAGAAAATAAGTTCTTTAATGCTGGTAGTAAGTAAAAGGAAAAAAAAATGTTAATAAATCTGTCTGATTTTGATGTCTGTTGTTAATGACAGATGATAATCAATAATATGCTGCTATACAATGTCCTAGAAAGTCCTAGAGGCAGAACACTAGGAGTGATGCTTGAGGAAGCCAATATAACTGAATTTTTGCTGTTTCAAAATCTATATATTCTCATAGACCATTTATCTAATAGTCATGACTAGATAAAATAGAATCCAATTAAATGACTGAGTAGAATGTTAATCAAAATCATTATACTAATTAAAGGCAGTACCTTCCATTTGATGAACACTATTTTTGTTTGTTTGTTTTGTTTTGTCCCCCCCCCCTCCCTGGGATTGAACACAGGGATACTTAACAACTGAGCCACATCCCCAGTCCTTTTTATTTTTTTATTTAGAGTCAAAGAGTTGCTTAGGGCCTTGCTAAATTGCTGAGGCTGACCTGGAACTTGCAATCCTCCTGCCTCAGCCTCATGAAAGACTGGGATTATAGGCATTGCCTCCACACCTGGCAGTATTGTTGAACATTACATATATCACCTGTTATAAGTCAGGGTCTTTTCCTAGAAGAAGGCTATAGAATAAGGTAGGATAATTAAGTGTCAGTTGAATATACAAGGGTATCCATAATCTAGCCTACAAAACCATATTTTAGTAGCATCTTTCCATACTTATTTATAAAAACATGCTTACATTTCAACCACACAACATATTTCACCATTTTCTAAACACACTGTGTTTTTAAATGGGTGAAACAAGCATATACTTCCCCCCCCCCTTCATGTCTACTGTGTAAGTTTTTTTTTCTTTGTTTGTTTGTTTGTTTGTTTTTTAAGATCCACACCACTTCATTTTTCAAGATTTATCTGAAATCACTTTCCCACCAGTTAGAGGTGAGACATTCAATATTTGTAACAATGTGTGCAAGTTTTTAGCCCCATTAAACAATAATCACCTGAAGGACAGGAAGAAATATTCTTCTTGTTTGTTTGTTTGTTTCTTAATCCACTGGAAGACTCCAAATATTTCTGGATTACCTGGCCAAACAACACCTATAATTGACCCCTTACTTCACAAAGACATGTTTAGGAATTATGCTATTTCCATTTGGGCCTGCAACAATTAGTTACAATTTTAACTTTTTGATTCACACTCAAACACAGGTACTTTGCCTTTCTTTGAAAAACATATATCTAAAAATATGATTGAGTCCTGGCATTCATGGTACTAAACTCCTTTTACTGATGGTTATTGTTACCAAGCTTCACAGAATGTGCTTCCTCCTACTTTCATTGTATTAACTCTTTTGCTGACGGCTAGGTAATCAATGATCCCTGACTTAAGGTACTTTTTTCTTTCTCCTATAACCCATTATTTTCCAATTTATCCAAGAGAGACTAGGCCCACTTAATAATGGATGCAAGAAACTCTGGACTCACGATTTAGATAGGTATTAACAAGTTGTCCTTTTTCTTCTGACAAAACAGTGGCAGCTTCTTCAGAAAGTGACAATGCCAATGCTTTGGTAAATCCTGCAGTGTACATGTTTTTGATCTTACTTTATAAATCATTTTCAATTGTGGGATCTTGAGCTTTGTGGATCAAATAGCACTTGTTCATACAGCACAAAGGTAGTCTATAACAAAATATTAGAATATTATCCAGAAATCTTATTTAAGGAAAACTACAAAAAGCGTTGCTTTTAATTAATCCATTCATTGGTAATAGTCTACAATGACATACAAATAACTTCCTTCTGTTTGTGAATGTCAAGATAACCTAAGGGAAAAGTGGGTGGTTCCATAAACTTTATTCTCAGTCATCACATGCTACCCATTGTGTTTACTTATGTTCTGTTGACTATACTTTAAGATTATTTTATCTAATAAGAATTAACATGTCACAAAGTAGAAAAAGGACATAAAGATATTAATGGAAATAGACCACAGATCATAGATAATAATGATATTGAAGCACAAATTTAAAACATCAAAATATCAAAACTGATCATTCTTTCCTGTGAGAACCTTATACCCATCTGAATTTCCAAATAGTGACTTGTAAACATTTTAATGAGTAAATTATAAAGTCCTTTTAAAGGAAACTTATGTTATTGAAAGAACATTCCAAAAATGGATGTTTGAAATATTCATGTGATTTATCTTTCATTTTGTCCAAACAATATAAATATGCTGCTTATATAACTTATCTCTATACATTAAAAAATTAAATAGTTGTATATTCTAAGCAAATAGCTGCAATGATTTTCAAATAAAGTCTTAAAATATAATAATGTAGCTTTTCTAATTAATATTATTTTCAGCAATAGTATTTCAAGCATCAATTTGGTAATTGTCAGCAAAAACAATTTGCACAATTTATACAACTGGTATTTTGTAATAAAAAATGTATTCCATGACATGCTTTTTTTAATAGAGCTCCATATATCTCTGAATTCTTTCTTCAGGCGTATCAGCACTTAAAACAAACATATAGAAATGAACTTTTACTAGTCTTTTGAATTGCCGTATTATAGATCATTCTACAATGATTCAGAAAAGTTATAACAATGAAGTCTATTAATTATAGTTTCTCAATAATTTCAAGAAAAATATTTTGACAGATTAATAGCTTTCAAATGGTTTATTATTTCTTCAGTTCACAGTCCATTTCTCTACATATTTAATAAGACAATTTAAGTACTGTATCATTATAAACAAAGGACTTGATTATCCACATGTTTTGGCATACACAGGGATCCTGGAACCAATCTCCATGAATAATGATGGCTAACTGTAGTGTATCAATATGTATGCATATATTGGAACTGGGATTATAGTTCAATTATTTTAACTGTTAGGTGTATGTGAACAAATCAAAAAAAATTAATATAATAAAAGAGTTCACATTCACTAATAAGGTGCTTAATCCCCCCACTACTGAACCACTACAAACCTATTTATTAATCTCTACTTCATCCCTGCAAGTACTCCTTGTCCCTTGGATTGGTCCATGCTCCTGTGCCCACACATTTTTTCCCCTTAACATTTTTGCCTAATATAATTTCATTTGCTGCTCATGAATGATCATTTTCTGTATTATATAAAAATACTATTCAGGCTTCAAAACCTAACTCATTACATCTCTTCATGTCTTGCTTCTTTAGGTATTCATAGAAGTATTTTTATATCTCTGTTATAGCTCTGATCATAGTTATCCTTGTAAAAGCTTCCACAGTGGCTGTCTCTGTTTATGAGTTCCTCAAGGGCAAGGATCAATTCTTATTCATCTTTTCTTCCATTGCCTAACATAATGACTAACATGGCATAAGCATCAATAAGTGGGTTGGAGTATATTTCCTCACAGGAAAAGGGAAATTAAATAAATGGCTACACTGTGATTAGAACAGCAGACTAGTTTAAGTTGCCACAAATGCTTGCCATCAGCCACCACTGTAATAATGTTTTGCTTACATACTGCGTTTCATTTTAATCTTTCAATCCTACACTTATAAGTAAACTTTTACAAGGATTCTGGGAATTGATGTGACTGCAATTGGAAAGATTCCAAGTATTTTATTGAAATAAGAGGCAGCACAAGAAACTGACCAGATGTTAAACACTGTGAACATGTACCTTGGGCATCTCATTTTAGTCTTGCAGAAATATGAACAAGGGAGTAATTTTTCAAAATTGCATGTGGGATTCACATGCACAAAGCCCATTATTTTCCCACACGTACCTGAAATAATGGGGGTAGAGATAGCTCTGATTCTATAGTCCCTACACACATCTAAATAGGAATGAGACCAGAGGGACACATGAGAAATACTCAATAGCTTTGCAGTTGTTAGTAATTCTTTCCTCTACAAATAATGTCATTCCCAGAATGAAAACGCCTGCAACATATGCAGTGAGAATGGAAAGTCATCAATAAACTTGAATGTGAATCTGAATGATGACTGTCATTATTTTGCATATTTGAACTACCATAGGATCAAAGAAAATATGATGTAGAGAATCTAACATATTTTCAAAAAAGAATAAACTAAGTAAAATTGGCTTAAAAACCATTTATTCTTTTGTTTTTTGGTTGGTTGCTTGTTTAGATACTGGGGAATGAGCCCAGGAGTTATGAGCCACATACTCAGCCCTTTTAATTTTTTTTATCTTGAGACAGGTCTTGCTAAGTTGTTTGGGGCCTTACTACATTACTGAGACTGGCCTTGAACTTGCCATCCTCCTGCCTCAGCCTCCCAAGCTGCTAGGATTGCAAACATGCACCACCACATCTAGCCAGTTTATCCTTTTTTGTAAAACATCAGGTTTGAATGTAGCCAGACATAGCTTAGAATAAAATTTTAAAAACATAATTGTTAATTATATATCCTTTTCATTTTTTTCTTAAATAAGAGTAGTAAAACCTTCTGCAGAATGTTACTGTGTTAATTGAGGTAATGAATGCATTGTTTAACATACAGCACATGTTTAAAGCATAGATGCAATATTAATAATGGTATTTTAACCTAAAAGGTGTATGTATTAAAATGAATTTTAATAATTTAAAACAATTGTCTATTTTTCATAAGACAAGTACTGGCAATGCTCATATAATATTCCTGTCACCAATATTTCATTCCTCACTCGATTTTCTTATCAGTTTGTGGAATTTTTTAAAAATAATCTTTTAGTTGTAGATGGACACAGTATCTTTATTTTATTTATTTATTTTTATGTGGTGCTGAGGACTGAACCCAGTGCCTCAAAAATGCTATGCAAGTTCTCTACTACTGAGCCACAACCCCAGTCCCAGCACTGTATGGAAATTTACAGTGTTCTTTCATTCTAAGCAGAACCACTTTTACATTCTCTAATGCTGGCCTTGGCCATGTAACTTTCCTAAGCTAAATAAATGAAGTAGAGTTGATGATATACCAGGTATGAACCTAGAGCTGATGCAAATTTCTGCAAAGTCTCTTATTCCTCTATTTTAAGTAGTCTATTTGGGTCATCTTTGCTTTATCACATTTGTAGATGAATAACAAAAGCTGAGAGAAGTGAAATGTAATTGAGCACATTGAAGAAAACAAGTAGTCTCACCTGAGGATCACAAGTGGGCTACCTGTACTCACCTGAGGATCACACAAAGCCCTGCTGGACCAACCTGAGCTCTCTCATGCCATTGCAGTCAGGGAACGTGGGCTGGACTCAGAAGCCCATCTCATTAGAATATCAGATCCCAGAAGGAAAGGCAGGAAGAGCCAGGCTGGCGGGTCTCTCCCTGCACTTGAACTTTCACTCTGGAATTCTTCATAGCACAGAGAGCTCCACGTGCTGACAGAACAAGGGCAGAAACTAAGAAAAGCCATCTTCCCTGGCAGGCCCTAGGAAGGTGACCAATGACATGCCTCAAACACACTATTCCAAAAGGAGTCACATAGAGCCACTCAGGGTCAGTACGTGGGGAAATGAATTCCAGGCCTGACTGGAGGAGGAGAAAAAGGCCCATTGCCAAAGGTGTGCTCACAGGTATACAGGTGCAGTCGGAACCACAGTTACTGCAGCCCACCAACTGCCCTTCAGTGTTGTGACTTTAGTTTCCATGCCCTTCTCAGGACATTGAAAGGGAAGCCTCACAGTTCACAGTGCTGAAAGGCTAGGTGTAGCAAAGATCTAAGATAATTCAGAATCATTTTTACCCAGGAACAGATGACCTTCACAATTATAGCTGTGAGCCACAGGTTGCTCTTTCTGCATTTATTTGAATGCTCGGGATTGGACTAAACTTCCACTCACCTTCTTAGGATTGAAAGGAGCCTTGGGTGTTGGCTGACCAAATATTGCTAAGTTCCCAGTGTGCTTTCCAGCTGACTGCTTGAAACACTGATGTTTCTCTATGTGTTGCCACTGTGGGTCAAGGGAGAGGGCTACTTGTCCTAAAGATCATCTAGTCCTAGCACCCTAACTTCAGCCACCCTTACTGGGAAAGAGAAGAAAAAAAACAACCAGGTCTCACAGAATTCACAAATGGCAGGCTTCCATCTGCTGACTAGATGGGCAGGCGGGAGGTCGCAGGACAGGAATGTGAGCTGGCAGATTTGAGCCCTGCAGCACCTACCTGGCAGGTCTCACATCTTCTCCCTGTCCCTGCATCAGAGGGGATTTTGGGGAGCAGAGACGGAGTGAAGAAAGAGGAATCCACACAAGCTGTTGCCATACTACAGTCATTGGAACCCGGAGGTTGCAGGACCCTAGGGGCATCACACCCCAGCCCGCACAATGGCCACCCTCACTGCTTGCCTGACACCTCATGGGGACACAAGGGGGCAGAGGGTGGCCTGTGCCTCCATCTCTTCCCACTCCCTGGCCCCACCCTCACCAAGTGCCTCAGAAAATCAAGTGGATGTGTGGAGGATCCAGAACCTCTTTCCCCACCAGGGAATACTGTGATTCTTCATGGGGGTTGGGAAGTGAAACTCTAGGAACCTGAAGGGGAAGAAGTGAGCATCAGGAAAATGGGTGGCCAGAACCATCACCCACCAGCTCCTCTCCTCCAGAGAAGTCGTCTCCCCCAAACGTCCTACCATCTTGTTCCCATCGGTCTCTCTGACTTTCCTTGTTTATTCCTGAGATGCACTTCACATGTCGGTGCAGGAAAGGCCACGGTCCCTCTCAGAGCTGACAGGGACACCCATTTCTCATGGCAAACATCCTGATCTAACACCCTAATTACCACATTAGACTGATGAGATAAGCCCTATTTCTACTCTGTTCTGCCAGTGTGAAGACCAGAAAGACCTCCCTACATTGCCCAAGTGGAACTGGGTGACCTGTCAGGGAGGTAATGGCCTCCCTATAACTGGTTAGGAAGCCAGGTCAGAAGTTCTCACATACCCTTGGGGGTGGGAAGAGAGGGACACTTACCTCTGTCTCTGCCACCTGCTCCTTTCATTTCACCTCTTTATTCCAGCCTTTCTCTCCCCTACCTGACTCCAGGTGACTTGAGGGAAGATCTGTTTTCATCAGATTTACATCTGGGTCATGGGGACAAATCCTGCAACATATAGGCCTGCATCAAATTCCTGTGAGTGATCCATGGTACCCAAAAGGAACACAACACGTTCCCCATCCCTTTCAGAGCTGCACGTGGACACACGTTCTCAGTGTTCCTTACAAACATGAAAGATCTTACATGGACCTTCTGCAACCTGTAGACAGACTCACCTGTGTTCCTTGCCTCCTGCTGGTAGGACCATCCGTTGTCACAGCAAACATGCAAGTAAAGCCTGTGGGGATAATCAAGACCTAGAAATTTTAAAAATAAGTGCACCAGCACAGAGTAGCTGTGGCAGAGTGAGGCCTGGCACCTACATGGCCCTGGGTTTGATCCCCCCCACCACAGAGCAACAACTACAAAAAAATCAATCTCTCCCTCTCTCTCTCTCTCTCTCTCTCTCTCTCTCTCTCTCTGTGTGTGTGTGTGTGTGTGTGTGTGTGTGTGTATGTGTGTGTGCAGCAGTAGTAGTCAGAGTATCAACTCAGAGGGAAACTCTTCCTCAAGGCACAAAATGAAGGACACCAGAAATGTCCAGAGTGTAGTCCCCAGACTAAGTAATAAGAATTCCTAAATATTAGCCATGGTGGACAAATAAGGCATTTATTAGTAGCACAAAATGACATGTGTTCTTATTACTTTATGAAGACTGACCGTCTGCGTCTGTAGAAAGGGAAGCTGTTCATCCAAGTTTTCATGCTCTCACCTGCATCCCAACTCCCTGAGGATCAACAGTCCTTTATGGCTTTCAGAGCCAACTTCCCGATGGGCTTGGTGACACACGCCTGTAATCTCAGCTTCTCAGGAGGCTGAAGAAGGCAGATTGCAAGTTCCAGACCAGCCTTAGCAACTTAGCAAGACCCTGTCTCCATAAAAAGTGAAAAGGACGAGGAATGTAGATCAGAGGTAAAGCATCGCTGGGTTCCATCCCCAGTCCTGTGCCTGCACCCAAAAATAATATCAGGGAAAACTTCTTGCTGCTGGGTTCTCCATGCCTGTTTGTAAACCGTACCTGGAGAGAGGGAGGAATTAAATACCTTCAACCCAGAATCAGCAAAGGGGCTGAGAGGAGCCATGTTTCCAGTGAACCTGGTGGACACACAACAGTCACACTGAGCTTTTGAGGCCTTTTGGTCCTGATGACAAATATTTTGTGGCACCCAATGACCTTCACACTTCTTTGGAGTAACCAGAACATCCCCCAGGACTGATGAGGGTTTTTAAGTCCCTGTGGTCACCAAAGGGACGCAAGCAGAACACTTTTGGAAATCTAGAGTTGAAAACTCCCTACCCCTTCTGATTGAAGTCTCCAGAAGGTAGCTCCCTGGCCTGATAGGTCCAGCCTCTGCATCTCCCTCTCCTGTGCCAAGTCTCCTACAGAGAGGAAGCAGAGTTGTTTCTGAGAAAGCAGACCCTAGGGACAGGGGCTTGGTCAGAGTCCCTGGGCTGCCAGATAGCAGCTGCACAACCCAAGCAGTTCAGCTAAACCTGGAGAAGGCAGGGAGCTCACCAAATCTGGCCACAGGTGGATGGGCAGTAAGCACGTGTGGGGCATGACTAGGTGTGTGAAGAGATGGAGAAAAGCCAACCCCTCTCCGCAGGTAACAGCCAAATTTCCATGAGGCTGGGTTGAAGAGGTGGAGAGCTGCTGAAATTGCAGGAAAAATGCATAAAGAGCTCCAACCTGCTATGCAGTAGGAAGACTCCTCCAGGTGAGGACAGCAGGCTCTTGTCCATTCCAAACCCAGGGAGGGACGGTGCACTTCCTGTGGCAAAGAGAGCAAGGCCTGCCATCCCCCAGATGCTCCAAGGTCCTCCCCTCTTGCATCTTCTGTCTCAGGCTCTTCCTAGCTCCCACAAAGAATCACACACAGAATCAATGGAAAAATTAACAGTTGAAATAGCCCTTACCATGCCCTCCAGGTCTGAGCGGCCTCACCTCCCTACATTCCTTCCCATAGCAGGTAGAGGGAAATAAACAAACACAACGGCCATAGTGGTCACTTCTTACCAACTGTGCATCCTGGGCATGTGTTCTCACTTGCTCACATATTGACATCTAAGACCTGTGTGCGAGGAGGTGCTTTCAGCCTGAGAGTGGCCATCACTTTCTCCAAACACCTGGACAGACCAACACCACTGCCCTCCTTCTTCTCCCAGAGGGAGTGTCTCCTCAACTGACCTGAGTACATCTGGGAAGACAGGACTAAGCTCCTTACCTCCTGGTTTTCCGGGAGGGTAAGATGTCCAGTTCCTTTTAAGCAGCCTGTGTTGTGATTCTTCTGGGAGAGAAAGACCTCCAAGCAACATCCTCCTTATCACTCCTGGGACTTCCTCTTTCAGAGCCACTTACCTGGCCTCTGAGCCACAGAATGAACCAGGAAGCAGGGGATGAAGTGCACTCAGCCTGCTGCGGAGAGAGGTCAGGAGGCCAGGGTCCTCCTACTCAGCCTCTGGAGACAAGAGCCCTGCCTAGCCCTCCCCAAACACCTTCCATCCCTCTACCTGGGTGTGACCATAAGCAGGTCTCCCCTTTACCTGCTGTAGGCTGATACATTGCCTTGGACCCTAAGAGGAAAATACAAAGCATCAGACCCTCCGACAACAGGCTTCTGTGCCCCTTACCTTGTAGCTTCTGTCCTGGACATCACCGCTCCAGCTCCAGACCCAGAAAGAAGTCTGTGACTCTCTGCAGGAACCTGGACACAGGAGAGGAGAGGATCCAGGGGGTGCTCCATCCTCTCCCAGACACCAGAGCAAACAGCCCAACTAACTGGCGGTCAGTGTCTTGGGAGGGATGATCCACTCAAGACAGTGTTCTTGGGGGCATTCACACCAGACCCTCAACCCCCAGGAGAAACTGACGCCTGCTGCCCAAGGGAGCACAGCTACCCCTGAGGGTGTCTTGAAGTAATGGGACCCCTTCCTACCTGATGCGGATTTACTAGATATTCTTCAGAGGTCTTTTCATTCCAGGCTCCCTGCCTCCTCTCTCTACTACAGACAAAATAAAACCAGACAATATGTAGGAGAAGGGCATGGGGGGCTGTGGAGACAAAGAAGGCTGGCCTTAGGAGCCTCTTGAGGGCAGCTTACAATGTCCCCATGGAGGGAGCTCTTCTAAGAGGGCCAGCTGTTGCCAGCACCACACCAACCCAAGACAGGTTCCCCTGCCTCCTCCTCCAAGTCCCCCCTCCTGCCCCTGAATGTGGAGATGGCCTGCTGACCAGTGAGTGACCTCTCCTAGGTGCTGTCTCCTTGGCTCTCAGGCTGCTTCCCACTCCCTTGGTGTTTGCATCACAATAGCTGAAGTCACAGGGCACTGTGGCTGTGGGGGTGGGGGTGGGGGATGGAAAGCACCAAGGCTCAGGAGGCAAAGCTGGAATGCTGAGCGCATGTAATAACTATTGAGACCCCTTTCTCTAGAATAAGTGCTCTCCTGGGTGCCCAGCATACACAAACTCATTCCCTTGGGTCATTGTGGGAATATAGTACTTGTTAATATGGATCGAGTCACTGGCTTGGGGATGATAGAGCATAGAGTCCTTCCTTCCTGTTATTTTTCTTTTCATTGGATTTCACACACCTTAGGAATGAACGTACATGTAATTGTGCGTGTATATGTGATGTGCCTGCTAGAAAGTATGAATATTTCCAGAACTTTGGAATGGTCCTTGTGCCTTTTTAAATAGTCACTTCCCAAATTACCCACAATTCTGAACTCTGTCATGATGCACTAGTTTGCTTGATTTCCCCTTCATATCAATGGGGGGGGGGGGAGATTCCAGGTTGTCTTCAGAGTCTGGATCTTTCTCTGGACAGATCCTCAGTCCAGGAGATCCATCTGTGTTTTCATGTGACACAGCACTCTGTTCTTGTTCATTGGCCAGTAGTATTTTATCACATGAATCCAGCACAAAGTGTTCACTCATTCTAACTTTCTTATATTTTTCATCCTTTCTAGTTGTTAAGTATTATAAATAAATTTGAAGTGGATCTTCTGCTACAGCTGTTGTTTTGAAGGTAAGCACTCATTTCTCTTGTAGCATAACCAGGAATTGGTTAGCATAGTGAAATTGTTGGTTTATACTATTTCTTTGTCAGTTCAGGCTACTTGAACAAAATACCATAGACTGGCTTATTTAAATGACATGCATTTATTTTTTGACAGTTTTGGAGTCTAAAAGTTCAAGATCAAGGTGCTGATATGATCTGCTTTTCTTGAAAGCCTATCTTGGCTTGAAAACAGCTTTTAAAAATATTATTTTAATTGTCAATGGATTTTTATCTATGTGCAGTGCTGAGAATCAAACTAAGTGCCTCACACAGGCTAGGCAAGCACTATACCACTGAGCTACAATCCCAGCTCTATAGTTGGCTTTTTTTTTCTTTGTTAGGAAGGCCTTAGGCCTGAGTCTAAGCAACTCCATTTTAGAAAACTCCAGTTTGAAACCTGCAGTTTCACCAGGCACACCCATAGAGCCCTCCAGTATGGCCTCCACACCTGATAGGAGGGGAAAGGAAGAAGATCAGGGTGGAGACCACCAGACCAGTTGTTTCTGACTCCAGGGTAAATGATGTCACTGAGAAATCCGGTGGTAGCTGATTAGGATTCAAAGGGGGGTCAAAACCCCCCAAAATCTAGTATAAATGATAGAGCAAATGAACAGGGATTCAGCCAGCCAAAACAAGGAAGCACTCAAGCTGGAGAGCCTGGTGAGGACCTGACATCCCATCACATGTCATCCTTCCTGAGCCTCTGCATGATCCTCACCACTCTCAAACTCTGCCATCTCCTCTGGACCTTGGTGAGAGAGGAAATTTCTGCCTATGGCCAATCTTCTCCCTACAACTCAAGGGATCATCCACTCCATGCCGGGAAAATCCTGCCTTGGTTCCAGACCTGATCACCTGGTCACCATGGTCTGAGTGAGTGTGTATCTGCTGCACTCAAAGCCTAAGACTTAAGACCTTTGAACTTAGCACAAAGAGGGAATGTCTGTCACTAACCTGTCATGATTAAGTGTGTTTTGCAGTGCTTAGAATTAATCTAGAATTGTTTGTTGTGAATTAATTAATCTAGAATTCTTTCTGTGTATTGATTATGTCTATTGGAGTGCCTAGCATTAAGGATTTTCATTTTCTTGTCAATATAATTGTGAGATTATATTGAGTAATTTGAGTGAAGAAAGCATTGAAAGGGGCAGAAGCACGTGGACTTTCTTTATTTCTCCCCTTGACTGCATGCTAAGAGTCAGCCAAGTATATGATGCATGGCATTTTTGGTTGAAAGGTGACTCCAGCTAGCCATTGAGATGATATGATTATGTTAAGATTTGCATTCATATGGATATTGGACTCCTGCTATTCACCTCTGCCTGCTACCTGCTACGGGACTCCTGGAGGGTTCCCATTGGTTGGGGAAGTACAGTAGGAGGGAGTTCTGGGGGAGGAACATTCTCTGGGGGTTCCGGGAGAATGCTGCGTGGGTGGACCTGCGATCTTCCCAGGGGCGTACAGAACATTGGCGGCAGTTTCAAAAAATAAAGTTTGTTTCTGCTTGAGTGGCTCGTGATTTTGTGCCTAGCCAGACTGCGGCATTTGGTGGCCCGTACGGGGAACGCCTGAAGCTTGGAGGTGAGTAAAATTGCTTGCCCCTGAGGGAAGGCGACAAAATGGGTAACCATTTCAAAAAACAATGTGTTCTTGTTTTGATTTATTTTGTTTTTGTTTCAAGCTGCCTATCCCTAGAATTTTCTCAGGCAAAATGGGAAAAATGGTTGGCTCAAGGTTTGAAGTTGTTCGGCCCTGAGAAAGAGAAAATTGATACAACTATTCTTTGTTCCGTTTTTGTTTCATTCTGTTTCGGTTTTGTTTTATGCTATCTTATTGGGTTGCGTTACCTTTACAGTAGATTAGAAACTAGTAAAAAACAAACCAAAAGAGTGTTAAGTAAATTGTTAGAGGTCCAGACTATGGTAGAAAACATGTTAGGTCAAGCAAAAGAGAAGGTCTCTCGAGCTAGTCAGACAGAGGAAAATTTGAAGAAAGAAAGCTTAGAGGAAAAACAACCATCAGGCAGGGAATTACAACAGGAGGCTGCTACTAACTCAGTTCTATCACCAGAGGGCATAATTCAACCAACAGCTCCATCTACAGCTGAGTGGCCCTCAAATCCCGTAGTTGATGGACGGAATCCTGAGGCAGGACCCCAAAGATTAGCATGTCCTGTACTTGAGAAGGCAGGAGGGCAACAAATTCACCATGCTTTAGACTTCAAAACAGTAAAGCAATTAAAGGAGGCTGTAACAACCTATGGGCTGCAAGCACCCTTCACTGTGAGCATGGTCGAATCCACCAACTTAGACATGACGCCAGCAGATTGGGCTAACGTGTGGATCTGTGCTAAATGGAGGACAATAGTTGTTATGGAAGGTTGCCAATGAGGAATTTTGCATGGAGGCAGCTGGGCGAAATGCAGCAGCTGGTTACCCTCAAAGAAATCTAGATATGTTATTAGGAAAAGGACCTTATGAGGGTCAATGGCAACAAATTGAATATGATCCTGGCGTATACGCACAAATTGCTGTAGATGCGGTTAGGGCATGGAAAACTTTACAGGGGCATGGAGATTTACAAGGACAATTATCTAAGGTAAGATAAGAACACTTATCCTTTTATTCTACTGTACATTCATGTGCAATGTAGGTAGTAGTACCAACATGGTAATCAAGTATTTACTAGCTTTGATAACACTATAAAATAGTACTTATTTCATAGTCTCAAAATATTCCCCTAAAAATAATCATTTTAAAATATGCCATAGTATATTGCAAACAGGTACTATTTTAAAAAATTTATTGAGTATAGGTATTAAGGCTAATCAGCATTTGAAAATCAACTGGTGTTTTGGGTTTTTTAAAAATATATTTTTAGTTGTAGATGGACACAATACCTTTATTTTGTTTATTTATTTTTATGTGGTGCTGGAGATCAAACTCAGGGCCTCACATATGCTAGGCAAGCACTCTACCACTGAGCCAGAACCCCAGCCGTCATCCTGTGTTGTTATTCAGAACACAGCATATTTCCCCTACCATGTGTATATCTATTCATATTTTGAAGATTTAATTGGCTATCACTTCTCTGCTAAGTAAATAATTAAACTCAATTACTCTGTATTCTCCAGTGTCACTTGTATACTTCTTATTTGAAACCCATTTCAACTGGTATAACATGTTTTTATTTATTTGTCTTTCCAATTTGACTAAACTGGGATATTCCTGAAAATAGCTACTATGATTGCTCATTTCACCATTGCTTCTTTAATACCTGTCATTTTGTGTCTAACAGGTAACCAACACTCCACATAGAATCATTCCCTGGCTGGTTGGCTAGTAGCACAGGTCATTTTTTCTCAATTTTTGTTCTAAACTGAATAAAACATGGGGAATTAAAGGAAAAAAATTAAAAGGAAAAGCAAAGTATTTTTTTAGCCCCCTCCAAAAGTAAAAATTTTAACAAAAATAAATGAGTTTAAATAATGGGTTTAGCTTGATTTGAAATCACAAGAATATATCAAAAACTATTGTCACTCTAACTTATCTTTATCTCTATTGGATTTGACAGACACAGAATAGGCACATAAACATACAGAAAAATCATACCCTCTTACTGTACCATTGTTTGACAAAATAAATGCCTAAAGTGTTATGTAGTTGTAAAATATTTCAGGAATGTTATGGAGATTTCTATATGCTTGGCTCCACAAATTATAGTTCACAAAATAGATTGCCTCTTGGTTTTAAACAGACCCCAAATGAAGAGCTTAAAAAATGCCAGCATTTATTATATTATTTCTCTGTGCCAAGAAACTGGCTGCATATTTTCCATTCCATTTAATCTGCACATTAATCCAGTTTAGTAATTACTATTGTGTTGTCCTGTTTCTTTTTTTTTTTTTTTTAAGAGAGAGAGAGAGAAAGAGAATTTGTAATATTTATTTTTAGTTCTTGGCGGACACAACATCTTTGTTTGTATGTGGTGCTGAGGATCGAACCCGGGCACACGCATGCCAGGCGAGCATGCTACCGCTTGAGCAACATCCCCAGCCCCTGTCCTGTTTCTTTAAATAAATTAAAAAAACCTATGATCAGAGAATAACTTCTCTCAGATTCTCAAATTCTTCAATAACTGACTTGAGGTAAAATCCTATTGTTTTAAATATGATATTATCCTCCCAATGATACAAAAAGAACCATATAGACTTCGAAACTTTATAATTTATAAAGAAAGAATATCAAGAAAAGGCCAATATAGTTGAATTTTGCAATAACCTTGCATTTACTAGAGTATAGAAATAGAAGACATATACCTGAAGTATAGATATTAGGCTAAAAACTTACTCTAATATAAAATATTGTCATTATTCTTTACCTCTAAGAAGGCCAAACCTAAGAATAATGTAGACAGGAGGAGAGAGAAAAATAACCGTTTAACACAAGAAAAAGGGAGTGGAACCTATTTAAAAAGCCATGCAGATATATCATCTTTGTATAGATAACAGTTAAAAAAAAACTTTTATTTTCACATCTAATAGGGAATTTCATCTAGATTCATTATTTTATAGAAAGCCAGTGAGAGAAAAAGAAAGACACTAAGTAGAGTAATTATATGATACTCATTAAGTTCTACCAAGTTAATGATGAAACTTCATTTTCTTTAATATACTAAAGAAGTAGGAGCATAGAAATACAAATCACACCTTCTTAATTAGAACAGATTAATTACAAAAAATTAAGAAAATAATTTTCAATGACTTCATTTCCTTTAAAATTCATATTGGTTTCTGTATGAATTTCTAACTGGAAGTACAATTTCTGTTTATTAACATTTGTTGCCAAGTACTGTATATCATCCATAATTCTGGGTTATTAAATACCTGAAGCATGCAATACAGCAAACTTAATAGATTTTATGCAAATTGTTATATAGCAAAATAAGACCAGGTGGTACTCATCCTAGCAGAATCCTTCCATAACATTTTCATATTTTTGTTAAAATTAAACAAAATATAAAGTTACCCTTGTGACATTTAATTTATTTTAATTCATTATCTATTACATTTTTTTATCCATTCTTCTGGCCCTTTGCACCATGTTATGATACAGTTTTCATTTTAACATTCTTTGATGTTCAGTAGTTTACTACTTTTAAATTGTGACTAGAAACTATGGGACAATTATGCTTAGCAATATTCCCACTGAAAAACCACATGCAGAGGATAAAATCGAGCTTGAGATAGAGTTCAACCATTAAAATACAAACAATATCAAAGTTTTAAATTGCTAATGTGATCATTTTTTTAAACTAAGAACAATTAGAGATAAATAACCGAGTATGGATACTCAGTCATTTTGTGGTACTGTCCAGAATTTCAAATTTTACTAATATTAGCAGTGATTTCTCAGAAGGAAAAAAAAAATTAACATTGACACTCAATTGTATAATAACTCTAATATAATAAGAAATAAACAAATCTTATGGAATAAGAAAATCTATACTATAAACCAATTTTTAAAAAAATAAATGGAGAGACTAAGGTAAAATTTCTAAACAGTAAAATGAGAGGGGAAAAAGATCTTATTTCCTTAATTTCACTTGTCATGCCTTAATTTTATTTCAAATGTTTTAAGATTATAAATTATTGAATTATCTAAATTATTTTTAAATTTTAGAAAATATAAATAAGACCCTAACTGTGAGAGTATCCTTTGGATTGGACATCTTGAACATGCTAATTATTTGAAATTTTAAATATTAGGTCCATAAAAATAGACACTATCTTAAATGCTCAATACTTTTGTAATGTAATACCTAACCATGTAGATGCAAACAGTTTATAATCAATGATTTATACTTTAAGTAACCCCTAAAAAATTATGTTTAAAAAAAAAAAAAAAAAAAAGAAGTCCTTGGACCTGAATCTTGACTCCCTATAAACAGAGTAGTCAAATATGGAGCAGATGACATCCTGGAACCGTAAAGCCAGTGAAAACAAGGATTAGAAGTTCTATTAGAGGTATTTTTAGAATGTAGTTCAATCAAGAGAGTCTAAATTTGAAGACATTAGATCATAAATAATTTGATTTTTTTACTGCATTAGGAATTAGCACATATTATATGTGATGCATTTAGGAACTAATTAAAGGCAAATTTTGCACACACACATAATTAACCTTAGTTTATTCTCCATGATATGTACAAACATTAACATAAAATGAATCATGGCCTGAATTATATTGAATGAAATTATAAAACTTCTAAAAGTATATCAGAAAATTTTTGTAACCATTACTAAGGCAAAGTTCTTGATTAACAGAAAGTTGATTTATAAAAAAAGAAATACCGGTGGTGCATGCCTGTAAGCCCAGCAGCTTAAGAGGCTGAGGCAGGAGGATCCAGAGTTCAAAGTCAGACTCAGCAATGGCAAGGCCCTAAGAAACTCAGTGAGATCTTGTCTCTAAAAAAAAAAAAAAAAAAAAAAAAAAAAAAAAAATGTGCAAAATAGGGCTGAGGATGTGGCTCAGTGGTTGAGTGCCCCTGAGTTTAATCCCTGGTCCAAAAAAAGAGAAAAGAAAGAAAGAAATACATGAATTGAATATCATAAAATTAATTTGTGTTGCTCAATATTTTAAAAATGAAAAATGACTCATATTTGATATAATATTTGATTGGATATTAATTGTATCTAAATTATAGAAATTTTCTCAGATTTCAGATACAAGATCTGAAAAAAATTTCAAACATCATTAGACATTAGGAAAATACAATACTACTTTATACACCTTTAAGAATGTATAAAACTGAAACAACTGAAAATATCTAGCATTTTCAAGGAGAAAGTATTTGAAAATTGTATACTTCATCAAAAGGAATGTGAAACTGTATATCAACTCTGGAAATTAGTCTGGTACTTTTGCTGAACTTAAATTTGTGTTTTCCATATGAACTGCAGATCCCATTCCACATTTACTCACAGAAATATAAATTTGAGTTTACACAAAGTCTTTAAGCAAATGTTCATCAGTATAAAAACTCAAATGTCCCTCATCTAGGAAATAAACAAATTAAACTAACAATAAAACTAACAAAAAGGGATGGAATAAAAATAAATACATGGGCTGGGAATGTGGCTCAAGCAGTAGCATGCTCGCCTGGCATGTGTGCAGTGCTGGGTTCTATCCTCAGCTCCACATACAAATAAAGGTGTTGTGTCCATCGAAAACTAAAAAAATAAATATTAAAAAACTCTCTCTCCCTCTCTTTAAAAAAATAAATTTAATAAGAACAACAAGTCTGAATTCATTAGATTAAGTTAAAGTAAGCCAATTCAAAAGGTTATGCTAGTATTCTGAGTGAAAAATTAGCAAATCACATCCAGAAGTAGTTAAAAGATTTATATTCATAATTCCAACTGGAATTTATTGTCAGTATGGTAAACCAGTACTTCAATTAAAAACCAGTCAATGTAATCTATCATATCAATAGACCTAAAAATAAAAGTTGTAATTATTGAAATGGATACAGAAAAAAAAAAAAAAAACATTTGTGTGTGTTTGTGTGTGTGTGTGTGTGTGTGTGTGTGTGTGTGTGTGTGTATACATGTGAGTTTGCACACTGGGGATAGAACCTAGGACCTCATACATGCTAGGCAAGAACTCTATCACTGAACTACTCCCTAGCCCTCTTTAAACTCTTATCTTAAGAGAGGGTCTTGCTAAGTTGCCCTGACTATCTTTAAATTAGAAATCCTCCTGCCTCAGCCTCCAGAATGATCAGGATAACAGACATGTGCCAATGTGTCTGGTTCAGAAAAGGAATCTTAAAAATCAATACTCATCAGGGTCAGTGGAGCTCACTTGTAATCCCAGTGGCTGAGGAGGCTGAGGCAGGAGTATCAAAAGTTCAAAGCCAGACTTATCAAAAGTAAGATGCTAAGCAACTCAGTGGGACCTTGTCTCTAAAAAAGTGCAAAATAGGTCTGGGGATGTGGCTCAGTGGTCTAGTGGGTCTAGTGCCCCTGAGGTTAATCCCCGGTACACATCCCCCCCAAAAAAAAATCAATACTCATGCTAAATGTGGTAGTACAGGCCTGTGAGCCCAGCTAACTTGGTGAATGAGGCAGGAGGATTTCAAGTTTAAGACTCTCCTTAGCAACTTAAAGCGACTGTCTCAAAATGGTAAATATAAAAAGGTGTGGGATGTAGTTCAGTGTTAAAGTGTCCCTGGTTTGAATCCCCAATACATATATGAAACAAATATATATATTTTTAAATCAATACCCATTCAAGAGGAAAAAAAAATCCTCCCAGCAATTAAGAATAGATGTGTACTTTCTCTACTTAATAGAAAATTCTTAAAAAAATTTTTCAACCAGTCTCATTTTTAAAACAAGACTGTGAACATTAAAAAGATTATGTATTTTTATCCAAGACAGAAATTCAAACTATCACAGGCAAGGAGGGAGGGAGGGGGGAAGAAAAGAAGAAAGGAAGGAAGAAAGAATGAATTAATAATTTGAAGGAAGGAAATAAAATGTTTACCATTTGAAGATAAATTTAACATAGGTTTTGTATGTTTGAATAAAACAGCAACAAAATCTTTTGGGACTGATAAGTTCAGCAAGTTTAGAGGTAAAAAGTCAATGTCCAAGTTTTTTATACAACCTTCATATGGAAGGACAAAAACCTTGGAATAATTGTAACAACATTGAAAAGAATAAAGCAGGAAGCATCATTGTGCCTGATGTTAAAGACAGCTACTTTGCTGCAATTAATAGGAGAATGGAGTACTGGCAAAAGACAGAACACAGACCAGAAGAACAAAATAAGATAAAGAAATAGCTGCTAACAAATATGTCCAACTATGTTTTGACAGAGGGAGGAAATCATTTCATTTCAGGAAGATTATCTTTCCCCATCATTTGGATCAATCCACATGCCTAAAACAAAACAAACAAACAAAAAAACTCCCAGAAACCTCAACATAAACCTCACATGGCTTACATAAAACTCATTCAAAATGCATGCAAAAAGGACTTTCATATAGAACTATAAATCTTACCAGAGAAAAATCAAAGAAAAACATTGGGGGATGTATAGCTAAGGGAACATAAAACTAAACATGCCTGTGAAACAGAATGAGCAAATCTTTATGCCTAACCAAATAACTAAAAAAAAAAAAAAAAAAAAAAAAAAAAAAGATGGCAAAGATGCAGGGAAAGAAAAAGAGGAGCAAACTAAACCTAAAGCAAATAGGGAAAAAAAAGTCCAAAAATACCTCAGAAATATATCAAATGGAGAATAGAAAAACAATACTGAAAAACAGTGTTATGTATTTTTCTCTAAGATGAATAAAATTGAAAAAAAAAGTTTGGCTAATTTGATTAAGAGAAAAAATCAAATATTGAAATTTCTAAAGAATTAAAAGTTGAGCCAGTATAATACAATTCAGAAAATATGTATATATAATATATTTTATTTAAACACACACACACACACACACACACATATATATATATATATATATATATATATATATATATATATATATATATATATATATATATATATTTAAAAGGACCACCAATAAATTAGAAAACCAGATAAAATTACAAAATTCCTAGAAACACAGAAAAGATAAAAACTGACTCAAAAACCATAACAATGTGAACACATTTTTATCAAGTGAGGACATTGAATCACTAATTAAAAACCTCTCAACACAGAAAAACTCAGAACCAGATGGCTAGCTGGGGAATTCTATCAAGCATTTAAAGGAGAATTAGCATTCACATTTCACAAAGTTGTCCCCAAAATGGAAGGAGTCATCACTTCCAACTTATCATATGAGGCCAGCATCATCATGTTACCTAAAATAAAAGCCTTCACAAGTAAGAAAACAGCAAACCAATCTCCAAAATAAATAGAGATTCAAAAAGCTTCAGTACTATTTAAGGACATTTTTTTGGGTGGGTGTAATAAGGGTAATCTCTAGTCTTTATGAAGAGGCCTAGAGACCTCCCTTATCTCTTGTGCCATGTGAGGATGTGAGAACACCACAAGATAGCTAAATGTGACCCCAAACCTACCAAAAACTTGATCTTAAATTTGTCATTCTCCAGAACTTTTGGAAATGAGTTCCTGGTATTTATAAGCCATCCAATTATGGTATTTTATTGAAGCTGCCTAAAAAGACTAAAATAGTGTATCATATCTATAGATATGTACCATATTAGAAATTAAAGCTCAGATATTTAAAAAAAAATGTTTTTAATACACTTTAAATTAACTGTACTAAACTTAATAACAAATTATTTTCTTAAAAAATGAATTTTTCAAATGAAAAATGCTAATAGTAAAAGTACTATTTATATTTTCACTAATGTCTTTAATATCTGACAAAACTGAGTTGAATAGTGTCCTAATATTTACTTCTGTCCTATTTTTCCCAACCTATTTCAGTATCAAATATAATGTAGATTCTAGAAATCTTCATTTCCCTGTCCCTGAATGTGAATTTTAGAATACTGCACCACACTATTGTTATTATTCATTTGAGACCTTGTTTTTGAAGTATTTCATTTAATAATGGGCTTTTTTTTTTACTTTGCATCCTCTCTCTCGTTTCCTAATAAATTATACATGAGCATGAACCAATTTCCATCATTTATCCATAATTTTTATCACTTTCACTTCTGAAAATTATACCAAAAACCTTTGTTTTATTATGCTTAATGATACTGCATATTGCCTTTTTTAAATTAGAAATTAAGAAGACAACAAAACATTGGAAAAAGCTGTTGAGAAATTGTGTAAAAGTTAGAGAAAAAAGTTGACTTTGAGGAATTGGCTTTGGTAATTGTGGTTCTGGCAAGTCCAACAAGCCAGCCAGCTGGAAACAATCAAGAGGTGAAGCTGCAGGTATGTGTATAAATCCATAAGGCATGATGGTATGCTGGAAGGACAGGTAGGGTCATTGTCATCTTCCCTAGGCAGAATTCCTTGTTCCATGGGAAACCTCTTTCCCAAGTATTTCAGGTGAATGGAGGAGGCCCATCTGCATTTTAGAGGGCAATCACTTTTGATTATGATCAGCTTGTTGTAAATATCAATCACATCTATAGAATATGTTTCCTGCAACAATGGGATTAGCATTTGACCAAACAACTGGGCCCCACAGCCTAGCTGAGCTAACATATGAAGTTTCACCCACTGTATCATATTAAAATGTGTTTATTAAGTTGATGCATCCATGAGAAAATGTTTAACATTTATTATATTTTTGCATTAGCACAAAGTTATTTTTCTTTTCCCTACTTCTCATTCTTTACCTTTGGCCATTTTCCAGTTTTCAAATGTGACTAGTATATTCCAGTTTTACAGCCTAGAAAAGGAGACATGCTTGAGAAATAAGAAAAGATCAAAAGGATTAATTTGCATCAAATTTAATTACCTTTATTTAAAAAATAGTTTGTAAAAAGCAGTGTTCATTGAAATAAAGGAAAAGAGATGGATGGAAGAAAGCCTAGAGTGGCTCACATTATTGAAATAGGGAAAAAAAACAGGTGACAAAAAATATACTTACATAATCCTAAAAAAATTATAAGCAATGTTTTTGAGTCATAACAAAAATAATGACAATTGGGGCCAGGGTTGTGGCTCAGTGGTACAGAGCTTGCCTAGCATGCACAAGGCGCTGGGTTTGATTCCTGGTCACCACATAAAATAAATAAATAATCAAATAAAATAAAAGTATTTAAAAAATAATGACAATTATAATAAAAGCTACTTTCTACTTTTTATATTTGAATATTCTTACAAACCTTTCAGCAGTGATATATTCTTGCCTCTTCTATAGAAAGTTCTATATATAATGTTGCCCTACATATAAGTAATTTAAAACAATTGTTTCCATTAAATATATTGACTTTATATTTTCTACTTTGTATGCAAATATTATATGTACATTTTTTTTTTTTTTTTACTTTCAGAGAAATAACCATTTTTCATTAGATAATTATGCCTCTAAGGAAGAAAAATCCCAGGGCTAAAACAGGCAATAATTTAAGCTAAAATAAATTATAAGTTTTAAATGTGTTATTTAAAATCTAGATTTACATATATACATTCAAGGTTGTTTATTAGTACCCAAGAAAGCCTAGATAAAATCCTACATGATTTCATTATGAATGGGTACAAATTAAGGGCAAATTGGCAGATGATGTGGCCATTCCTACATATTAGACCAATAATACACAAAATAAATACTCAACATAGGTTTTGTAACTTAGTTTGAGTAACAACAGGAAATATGTTATTTGATTAGAAAATAACCATTTGACTTTCATGACTTTCACGGTCATGAAAGTCAAATGGTTATTTATTTTTTGTCCATTTATCTGGATTGGTTGAACAAGTTTGTAGGTCACCCACAGAGAACTACTTTCGCTCAATTACTTGGGCAGTCTTTTTGATTATGTTTAAATATGACAAGGTAGTGAAGTGGCCTGGACTCTGAGAGGTTAGTGAATTTGTATGTGTCCTCTTGACTTGTAAACCTTTTATAAAGGACTCTCATAAATGTTCTTCTGTTAATTATCTTACCACATTCTAATGAATGCAAGTTCAATTACTTTGGAAACTCTCCAAAATATTTACAGTAAAATGCAATTCCTCTTTCAAGTATCTTTCTACAAATATTGTGATCATAGTAAAGCAGATCAAGATATAATAAAGAACTTTTCAATGAGAAAGTATGCATCATTGAGCAGCTCACTTAGAACTCCAGCGTCAGTATCTCTAGTGGATAGAGAAACTTTTGGGTTCAATTAACTATACTTAAAATATTATTCTACAGAGGCATTAAAATTATGTTAAAAAGCACATGGATGAAAATTTTAAAATGTCACATTCCTATTTTAAAATGAACTCCTATTTCAAAATTCAAGCAAATTCTCAACATTAGAACAACTGTTGAGCATAAAATCAATGAGTGTAAAATATTTAATTGTTGGAATGAAGGCTAAATTCTTACTTTTACTTGTAGATGCTTCGTTACAGACATCAGGAACAAATGTAGGTTTAACTAATCCTTTGTATAAAAATCAATGATCATGAATAAGTAAAAGATATTGGTCTAGGGTACAGCTCAAATGACCAAGAAATCATCTCAGTAGTGACCTTACATTTATAACATTTCTTAAGGAACACTACTTTGCAATATCCTAAATGGAACATCACTCTTTGTTTCTAAAAGAAAGGGAAATTGATCTTAATAAATAAATGCGCCAATCAGAGACTAAAACATTACATAGTCAAATCTATAAGAAAAGCACACAAAGAAATAGAAATGCACTGGAAATTTTGTAGCAATTTAAACAATCATGTTGTCTCAAATGGTAAAATAAGGTAAATAGTGTGCTTGAAAAGGTCAAAACTCTGTAAAATATATAATATACAGTCATGTCTAGCTGTATTTCATCTTCTGAAGTCAATTTAGAAATGAATTACATTTTCAAATGGAGAATTTTTTAATATCTATTTTTAAACTTCATTTAATATACAATTTTTTCTTCACTATTAGATTAAAATATAAATTAAGTGTACATCTATATCAGGTGTTTCCTACCATCAATAAATACACACATTCAAATCACAAGTTTCAGAAACTAATTTGCTCAAAACATTTCCTTTGAATACAGATGTCATCAAGCACTTTTTGTTAAATGTCAGATAGTAAATATTTTACATTTTGTGGACCATATGTTCCATATGACAATTCCTCCATAGTATTATTGTAGCAAAAAAAAAAAAAAAAAAAAAAGTCATAAACATCACATAAAGAATAGATGGCCAGGTAAAAGGATGGAGTTGGAGACTATCATGCTAAGTTAAGTAAGCCAATCCCCCCAAACCAAAGGCCAAATGTTCTCATAAGTGAATGCTGATCATAATTGTGGGGGCGGGGGACATGGTATAAATGAAGGAACTTTGATGGGACAAAGGGGAGGCAAAGGTGCCAGGGCTTGGAGTAGGAAAGATGGTGGAATGAGATGGACATCATTACCCTAGCTACATGTATGACTGCACATATGGTGTGACACTACATGGTGTACAACCATAGAAATGTAAAGTTGTGCTGCAATTGTGTACAATGAATAAAAAATGCATTCTGTTGTCATATATACCCAATTAAAATAAATTTTAAAAATTTATGCTCTATATGTACATGAATATACCACAACAAACTTCACTTTTATGCATGTCTATAAAACCCAATTAAGAATAATTATAAATAACTATAAATAAATAGAAAAAATAGAAGGAAAACCAGTAGAGTAGAAGAAGAGGAACAGGGGAAGGGAGAAAGGGCAGGAAAAAAAAAAAAAACAAGTATTGGTGACTGAAATTGAGCAATTTATATTTCATGTTTTCATGAGTATGACAAAATGAACCCTAATATTATGTATGACCCTAATGACTAATGAAAACATTAAAAAATAATAGATGTGTTGCTTTGCAATAAAACTTCATGACAACAGCCTCAAATATTCAAATGAACCCTTTTGGCTGGATTTGGACTATTGGCTATATTTGGCCCTCAGTTTGTAAGGTGCTGGCTCATTTTAATGCAATAAACAAATAACAATAAAAAGTATCTCTATAGATATTTTATTGGCTATTTCTTGCACAAACCTATTTCTAACATTGATAATCATCAATTTAGTATTTTCCTAATTTTATACAACTTTTGTGTAACCGTATCTTTAATGACTTTTCTGAAATGCTACTCATTTTATTCTAATTATGTAAGTACAATGAAAAATAGAATGCTTTCAAAATTTGCACATTTTACTTTATTATTTAAACCTGTAGGAAGAATGAGGATAGACAATTTCTACCAAGTGAATGCTGATAATGAGTTTTAAAACTAGGTATGCACACTCAATGGCCCTAAAGTAATTAGAACCTAAGTTTATTATCTTCAAGTTTAAAGCCAGTACTTTAGAAATTGTCCCTTAGTTTAGTTTGGACTTAGTATAGAAAAGGTGAGCCATAACGAATATTGGGCTTAATTACCAGCCTCTCATATACATAATTACTTGAGAAACTTTATTAGCATTTTTCCTCCTAATTATGCACACTCTTATTGGAAAGTTCCAATAAACAAAACTCTTGAATCTGAATCTCTATTAGATTTTTTGTTTGCACCATACAGAATAGTGAATCAATTTCTGCTTATTTCAAACACAAAAATATAAAATTAGCTACATAATTGGTCTTATCACTGGTTAGTAGAATAAAAAAAAATCATATAGTAAAAAAATGTTTCACATACTTTATGATAACAAAGATTAAAGAGATTGCAACTTGTCATAGCCAGCAATGTCTCTCAGACTTGAGGGCATTCTCATAACATCATAAAATGGAAAGCTCTGTATCATTTCAAAAACTGTTTGATTTTTCTTGCAAATTTAAAATATTATATGTAACAGTTTATTTTAGGAGTTATTTTGAATTCTTCTTCATCCTGCGTTTTCATATATGGCTCTATAAACAATGGGAAAACAAAGGAAAAAAAAATTTCCCTCCAGAACACTTGAGATTGCAACTGTGAGGATGAAATTGTGAACTGTGCGGGTAAATTTGTTTGAATGCAGTTAGGGACATAGGGAAACAATCCAAGCTAAAGTTCATTTACCAGGACTGTTTCAGTGTACAACAAAAAGGAAACTGTTAAGAACTGCAAATATGACACACACTTGAAACTCGATTTATTTACCAACTAAGTACTCTGCTGGGGATAAGTCATAGATGATTCCCTTAAATAATCCAAAAGTTGAGATCGATCATTGTTAACATAGAACAATGCAGCAGAACATGATGAATAAGTCAAAAAGAAAATGGTTCTTGAGTGGATAGACAAAAGATGAACTATGTTATCTGAGTGCTTACAAAATGAGTACTTTGTCAGCTAAGCTGAGATCGGTGTCCATTATGCAGTTTTATACAGTAACACTGAGACAGCATTACTGTGCTATGTGCAGAAGATCTCAGATATATGCATAGAACTTACCTACATATATGTTTTTTTGAGGGATGGAGGGAGGAAAGTGGGAAGAGAGGGGGAGGGGCAGGGGCTGTGAGAGAGGGGAAGGGAAGGGGAAGGGAGAGGGAGAGAGAGAGAGAGAGAATCCAAGAAAAACCTGGAAAAATAAACTTCATAAGAGAGAATGGCTAAACCAAACAAACAAAAATCAAAGGACAACAACCCACAGAATGTCGGTAGTTATATAAGTTAGCTAGGTTGCAGAATGTTCCTTTATTGGGCTGCAGCTCATATTTTTACATCATTAGATTCTTGTTATCCATTCTGACCAGAATGTCATTGAAGTACTGTTCTTCAATGCTCAGTACATTATATTGGTATATTTGACATCTCATTATTGGTGATTTTAACTTTTATCACCTGAGTAAGATGGAGTTTATTGAAGTTTTCCATTATAAAGATACTGTTTTGATTTTTTTCACCAATAAAGGTCCAAAGGAAGTAATATCAGACTATGTTAATACTTCAATTTTAGTTGCATTTTTGACAGAGCATCCATTGATGATTTTTGACAGCATAGATTTTAACTTGTATTGATATTTTGTTTTACAAAATATTTTTCCTATTTTTCTCACTGCTTCTTCATTTTTAGGTTATAAGTATAATATAATAAGCAGCTTTCCCATCAATGACATTTATTTATTTGCTTACTTATTCAATATGAATATTGATATTAATAAATAAGCAAACGGACTCATAGATTCTTATATATTGGTTATAACTCGTTATTGTTACTATTTGCTTGATGTTCATATAGTACCACCAGCTTGGCTGTAGGGAGTACTTTAGTTATCAGTACTTTTTTCATCTCACATAACTTACCCTTCTTTGATCATTTCCATATTGGCAAGAACTTTTAGAAAATATCAAGAACATGGATAAAATGAATGTATGAAGGGCCTTTCCAACTTAAATTAAGAACAAAGAAAAATTGAATGTAATATACATACATAGGTTGAATCTTAATCAAGATTTGTGATTTTTTTTTTTTTTTTTTTTGCTAAGGGATGAATTTTAAATATTTAACAAAATGTTAATAATTGTAGAATTTTATTAATATTAATGTACTTGTGTTTTCAATCATACTGTACTTATATAAGGGCATGTCCTGGTTCACAACATACAGATACTAGTATACTAATTGTAATGAGACAGCCTACCTGTGACTCAACATTTAGTGACCATAAAGAAGATATGGACATACTATGTACTATTTTTTTAAGCTTTTATATAAATGTGAATTTATATAACAACAGCAACAACAATAATTACAACAACAATAATTATAACAAAACATAAGTTCTGAGGTACCGGGTCTGGTTGAAAGCCAGAGATACACATGGATATGTACCTCCATAGGCAAATATGGTCCCTCAGAACAGGAACATGCACAACTTTCAAAGTGATTGGTTCTGGGCTAGATTATAACTGTAGAGCACAACCACCTTGATACACAAGAAATTTTGTTTTAGTGTTTATTTATTTACTGACTTGGCTTATTATTTACTTACTAGTTTTGTTATATACAAGGTTTTGAGAAATAAAAATAAGATAAAATATAAACTCTATTTCTGCTTAGGAAAAACCAAAACTGAATAGTAAAAATTGTTTTGTTTTGTTTTTGATACTGAGGATTGAACTCGGGGATACTCAACCACTGAACCACATCCCCAGCCCTATTTTGTATTTTAGTTAGAGATAGGCTCTTACTGGGTTGCTCAATGCCTCACCATTGCTGAGGCTGGCTTTGAACTCACCATCCGCATGCTTCAGCATCTCAAGCCATTGGGCTTACAGGGGTGTGCAACCTAACAAAATTTTAATGCTTATCTTAGAGCTACCATAGATAAATTTCTTAATAGTTCTTAATTTCAAATTCTGCATAATGTGTTAAGAGGTAATATTTTTTCTTCTTCATGAGAAATATAAATTTAAGACAGAATGGTCTAGGTTCTGTTATAATAATGAGACAAATAACACTTCGTAAATGAAAGTCATATATGATCAAATATTAAGCAAATAAAATAAAAGATTGAAATAAAATTTAATAAATTTATTTTACTTTTAATTTAAAAATCTTGAGCATAATTGTATTCCTGAACATCTTTGTTTCCCCAAACTTGTATATTTCTTAGAATAGTTACTTTTGCTAGACAATTTTTGATGTATGATATTATAAATGTCTTTAACACAGACAGTTTGCCAAAAATATAGATCACTTGGCAACTGTTCCATTTGTTGTAACTATCAAAAATGACATTTTTTGACACTTAAAAATTATTCTACCTCATTCAGAATGATGCAAAGGCATTCAATCTTGAAGTTGAAAGCCATACATGTAATTAGTATACAAAGTGGATCCCACTTATCCTCAGCTTTAGAACCAGAGTTAAATTATGTCAATTGTTAAGAGTCTAGGTCATTAAGAAGGATGTTTTTCCTCTAACACACAATCTGAGATATAAAAGTTCCCATGGTTAGTATATAAGACATTTGCAAATCCTATAAATTCAGACTTAAAATATTTTTCTGCAGATGTGATTTATATATTTAATCAAGCCTGGGGGTAGAATATCTATATCTTAGATTATATTTCAAATGGGATGTGATGAAGATATGTGTTATATGGTCAATTCGTATTGTTAGCATAATGAATTCCTCAGAGTACTTCTCAAAAGAGTATAATTTTAAAATAGATTGTATCACCTGTTAAGAATAAAGCAATTAGGGTTGCTTTTCTTACCAAGAATTTAATAGTTAGCCAAGTATGTATATAGGACAACCATCAGACTGGGATAAAATTTAAGATAGAACACACATAGTAGCCTCTAAATTTGACATTTATGAATGATTCATCAGGGTAAATAAAATTAAAATAATATGACCTTCCATTAACTGCTATAAGATCATACAATAGTAAATAGTGTTCTATAGCAATACAAAATTGACTTGAATGCAATATAAAACTTGAATGAAGGGGCTTGTGGCTCAGTGGTAGAGTGCTTGCCTAGCAAGTGTAAGGCTCTGGGTTTAATTCTCAGCACCACATATAAATAAATGAATAAAATAGAGGTACATCAACAACTAAAATATAAACCGAAAAAATCATTGCAATATATAAAATTATTTTGAAACCTATGGTACTGCTGATAACACACTGTAGGCCACACACTGCATTGGGTTGAGCTCTACGTTGTAGGCATGAACCCTGTGATAAATACTAAAACATATTCTATGTTATGAATGGTACAAAAAAGATGACTCTTTGTGTCCTATAAATTAAGAAAATAAGGCAATGGTCATGAGTAAAAGGAAATGAATACTTGGGCTTCAACATAAGCACAGGGTTCTGTATCACTGACAGTCTACCTAAAAGAAAGAATTACAGAATGTAACTGGTGTTCAATGAGGTTTCCATAAGATACTTAAAGAAGGATTTGGAAGGCTTTGTGAGGGCTATTAGAGACAGCTTCCATGGATCACTTCTGTTGCCTCAAAAGGAAAGTCGGGGTCATTTGGCCAAATAAAGAAATCCTTCCAAATCTTTTTTTTTTTTTTTCAGTTGTAAAGGGACACAATACCATTATTTTTAATTAATTATTTACTTTATGTGGTACTGAGGATCAAACCCAGTGCCCCACAGGAGGTGCATGCAAGTGCTCCAACACAGAGCCACAATCCCAGCCCCTCCAAACATATTTTTCCCCCTGTGGAACACTATTAATTGGGAATATCTCTACAAATGGAAAAAATAAAGTGTAAAATTAAATCACTCTGCACATAGACTTTTCTGACCATGAATACTGCCTTTTCCACACATCAAAATATATTTTATGCAAACCACCAGCCAAAAAATGAATTCATGTCATTAAATGAGATTTGATAGTTAAACATAATATGCAAAATACATTAAAATTATAAAAATATAAGAGTAAAAACTGAAGTGAAAAACAGTGGATAAAGAAATTTGCCAAAAAAAAAAAAAATATTGCTGAGAGCTTGATGATATATGCAAACCTCAAGGTAGAGCTGTTAAGCATCAGAAAGAGAGGGGTGTGGGTAGGCAGATATCGAGAAGAAACCGCAAGAGAAAATTAAGTTATCACATTGTAAACAATGAAAACAGAAGTACTGAAAACGGTAAAAGCATAAAGTACCTGGTACAGAGTGCTATGAAAACAAACACAAAGTAAAATGAGTTTTAAGAAATTATTAAATATATATATATATATATATATATATATATATATATATATATAGAGAGAGAGAGAGAGAGAGAGAGAGAGAGAGAGAGAGACAGACATGTGCACAAAGCTTGATAGTTCTTTGAATACATACATATATATATATATATATATATATATATATATATATATATATATATATATATATATAATGTAGTTACTGGAAAGGACAAAATAGCAAATTGAACAGAGGAAAAACAACAACAACAAATCAAAACTAAAGGAAATCTGAAACTACAGGGAAAAAGGGATACTGTTTTCAGGATATATTGCCAAAAAAGTGAAGAAGGTTTGGGTCACTCTGAATTACTTCATAATGAAAAATGAACTTCCAAGATACACAAACTTTAAAGTTTACAGTCATAAACATGTAGCAATCAACAAGAAAAAATGAAGATTAGTTCAAAATTCCCCATAAGTATACAAAACTAAAAAAAAAAACAAAAAACACTCACTTCC
Source organism: Marmota flaviventris (assembly GCF_047511675.1). Lineage (NCBI taxonomy): Eukaryota > Metazoa > Chordata > Mammalia > Rodentia > Sciuridae > Marmota > Marmota flaviventris. The sequence continues at coordinate 4,156,286 of NC_092519.1, forward strand.
TGTGAGGAAACTAACTTTTTTTTTTTACTCAGACTGTCATTTACTTATGAATAAACCTTTATATATTTTTCATTGATAAACACAAAGAGAACTTATTCTTGGATGTCCTTAAAGACACTACTGGATGACAGGCTATCATGAGTTGCTGTACTTCAGTCACATTCTCAGGGTCCATTTCTAATTCTTTTTCTCTTTCTACTTATACCACATTCCTTACTTCAGTGAAGTCCATAAGGGTTATGATTATCTTCTTCCAAAGTCCTGTTAATGTTGATATTTTTACCTCATCCTATGAGTCACTAATAATAAGATCTAGAATGTGAATTGTTTCTAGAATCTTTTCAATTTACTTGGCCCAGATCCATCAGAAAAATCACTATGGCTGCTACAGCATTACAAAATGTATTTCTTAAACAACAGTTCCTGGCGATTGAAATTGCTGCTTGATCCATGCATTGCAGAATAGATATCTTGATAGCAGATATGCAAAGAAATACTCTCATTGTGCAACTTTATCATAGCTCCTGGGAATCTTCCTTTTTGAACAGTAAGTACCAACAGTGAACTTAGCATCTTTTTTTTTTTTTAATTTTTTATTGTTGGTTGTTCAAAACATTACATAGTTCTTGATATATAATATTTCACACTTTGATTCAAGTGGGTTATGAACTCCCATTTTTACCCCATATACAGATTGCAGAATCACATCAGTTACACATCCATTGATTTACATATTGCCATACTAGTGTCTGTTGTATTCTGCTGCCTTTCCTATCCTCTACTATCCACCCTCCCCTCCCCTCCCCTCTTCTCTCTCTGCCCCCTCTACTGTCATTCATTTCTCCCCCTTGTATTATTTTTCCCTTTCCCCTCACTTCCTCTTGTATGTACTTTTGTATAACCCTGAGGGTCTCCTTCCATTTCCATGCAATTTCCCTTCTCTCTCCCTTTCCCTCCCACCTCTCATCCCTGTTTAATGTTAATCTTCTTCTCATGCTCTTCGTCCCTACTCTGTTCTTGGTTACTCTACTTATATCAAAGAAGACATTTGGCATTTGTTTTTTAGGGATTGGCTAACTTCACTTAGCAAAATCTGCTCTAATGCCATCCATTTCCCTGCAAATTCTATGATTTTGTCATTTTTTAATGCAGAGTAATACTCCATTGTGTATAAATGTCACATTTTTTTTTTTTTTTATCCATTCGTCTATTGAAGGGCATCTAGGTTGGTTCCACAGTCTTGCTATTGTGAATTGTGCTGCTATGAACATCGATGTAGCAGTGTCCCTGTAGCATGCTCTTTTTAGGTCTTTAGGGAATAGACCGAGAAGGGGAATAGCTGGGTCAAATGGTGGTTCCATTCCCAGCTTTCCAAGAAATCTCCATACTGCTTTCCAAATTGGCTGCACCAATTTGCAGTCCAACCAGCAATGTACAAGTGTACCCTTTTCCCCACATCCTCTCCAGCACTTGTTGTTGTTTGACTTCAGAATGGCTGCCAATCTTACTGGAGTGAGATGGTATCTTAGGGTGGTTTTGATTTGCATTTCTCTGACAGCTAGAGATGGTGAGCATTTTTTCATGTACTTGTTGATTGATTGTATGTCCTCCTCTGTGAAGTGTCTGTTCAGGTCCTTGGCCCATTTGTTGATTGAGTTGTTTGTTATCTTATTGTCTAATTTTTTGAGTTCTTTGTATACTCTGGATATTAGGGCTCTATCTGAAGTGTGAGGAGTAAAGATTTGTTCCCAGCATGTAGGCTCCCTATTTACATCTCTTCTTGTTTCTTTTGCTGTGAAAAAACTTTTTAGTTTGAGTAAGTCCCATTTGTTGACTCTAGTTATTAACTTTTGTGCTATGGGTGTCCTATTGAGGAATTTGGAGCCCGACCCCACAGCATGTAGATCGTAGCCAACTTTTTCTTCTATCAGATGGCTTGTCTCTGATTTGATATCAAGCTCCTTGATCCATTTTGTATTAACTTTTGTGCATGGTGAGAGAAAGGGATTCAGTTTCATTTTGTTGCATATGGATTTCCAGTTTTCCCAGCACCATTTGTTGAAGATGCTATCCTTCCTCCATTGCATGCCTTTAGCCCCTTTATCAAATATAAGATAGTTGTAGTTTTGTGGATTGGTTTCTGTGTCCTCTATTCTGTACCATTGGTCCACCCGCCTGTTTTGGTACCAGTCTTTAAAGAATTATAAACAAACATGTTGTTATCCAAAGTTTTTCCATTTACACAAGCTAAACAAGTAATATTTAATATAATTCTTAAAGGCCCTAGGATTTTTGGATTGATAAATCAATATTATCTTCAACTTAAAGACACCAGATGTGTTAGCCCCTAACAAGATTTAAGTTCGAAGTCAGGCATTAACTTCTCTTTAGCTATGAAATCCCTAGATGGCATCTTCTTCCAATAGAAGGTTGATTTGTCTACATTTAAAATCTGTTGTTTATTGTAGCCACCTTCATCAATTGTCTTAGCTAGTTCTTCTGGACAACTTGCTGCAAAATCCGTATTAGCACTCACTGCTTCACATTGGACTTTGAAATGGCTTCTTTCCTTAACTCTCATTAGTCAACCTGTGTTAGCCTCGAACTTTTCTTCTGAAGCTTCCTCAAAATCAGCTCTCATAGAATTGAAAAGAATTAGATCCTTGCTCTGGATTAGGTTTTAGCTTAAGGGATAATGGTACTGATAAACTTGCTTGACTCAAGGTTATCACAAACCTTTAATCTATAAAGCATCTCAATATATGTGAGGCCCAATAAAGAGAAAGCAAAATAAAGTGAGCTATGCTTGTATTCATCAACAAATTTAATATGTATACATGTCAAAATACTTGCACACAATAAAAAAATTCACCTCCATAAGAATTTTTAGGTTTGTAATTTTGATAGGCATTAGCAAGTTGACATCAACATTTATCATATTTCTAAACTCACATGTGAAATTGACTGTATCCTCATATCTTAAATAGCATAACAATAATAATGTATTTTCAAGGATTTTTATCTTTGCTATTGTGACTGATAAAATATGGTACTTGACTTAATTTTCATGTTCTTTATGTTAAATAAATTTAAACAAATTTTAATATTTTATATTTTCCATTCTGTTAATTACCTGTATATATTGTTCATTAATGTTAGGGTCAGTTTTGGTAGAATTTGGGAATTAACTTGTAGGAGATCCTTATAAAAGGTACTTTAACCCAAATAAAATAATGTAATTTAAAAGTTTCATTTATTAATTAACTGTTACTTGAATAAATTTCCTATTTACAAAATGAGAGACAAATATTTTGTGATTCTTGGGTTCTGATACACATATTGATTTGTAAGGCTCAAATGTAACAACAAATTCCAATTTTAGCTTTCTGGTCTTTCCCAGTTTTTCTTCATATTTTTATTTTTTTAACACAGTTTATTAACTTGTTGGTGTCAGTATTTAAAATGCTGGAACTGTGCAATAAATTTAAATATTTACTAAATTTTATCTTCACACATTATTTTCATTCATTTCAGAACAATTCTGCCTATCCTGAATTATTTTTCAATTCATTTTAGAATAAGTTTATTGTATTCATAATATTTTCCATGTTGTATGTTTGTTTGTCCTTCTTCTTCTCCTCCTCCTCCTCCTCATCCTTCATTTTCTTCTTTTTTTCTTTGTGTATTTATTTGTTTTTGTGGTACTGGGGTTGAACCAGAGGACATTCTACCACTGAGCTATATATCTCCAGAACTATTTATTTTTATTTTATTTTTCATTGCAAGACTAAGTTGCCCAGGTGGAGCTCAAACTTGCTATCCTTCTGCCTCAAACTCTTGAATGTGCACTACCAAGCCTGGCTTCTTTCTTCTTTTACTATTATTACAAAGCTATAGTAACAAAAATGTCATGGTATTGGCACCAAAATAAAAAGGTAGCCCAGGACACAGAGATTAACCCACAAATATACAAATATCTTATATTACATAAAGGTGCCAAAAGCATGCACTGGAGAAAGGATAGCATCTTCAACAAATGGTGTGGGGAAAAATGGAAATCCATATGTAACAAAATAAAATTGAATCCCTATCTCTCACCATGCACAAAAGTTAACTCAAAATGGATCAAGGATCTAGGGATTAAACCAGAGACTCTGTGTCTAATGGAAGCAAAAGTAGGCCCTAATCTCCATCACGTGGTGCTAGGCCCCAACTTCCTTAATAAAACAACTATAGCACAAGAATTAAAACCAAGAATCAATAAATGGGATGGATTCAAACTAAAAAAGTTTTTTTCTCAGCAAAAGAAATAATATGTGAGGTGAATAGGGAGCCTACATCCTGGGAACACATAAGATAGAGCTCTAATCTCTAGAATATATAAAGAGCTCAACAAGATAAGCACCCAAAAAAAACCAAAAAACAAATAATCCAATCAATAAATGAGCCAAGGACCTGAACAGATACTTATCAGAAGAAGATATACAATCAATCAACAATATATTAAAAAATGCTCACCATCTCTAGCAATCAGAGAAATACAAATTAACGCTACTCTAAGATACCATCTCACTCCAGTAAGAGTGGCAGCCATTATGAAGACAAACAACAACAAGTGCTGGCAAGGATGCGGGGAAAAATGTACATTCATACACTGTTGGTGGGACTACAAATTGGTGCAGCCAATTTGGAAAGCAGTATGGAGATTCCTTGGAAAACTGGGAATGAAACCACCATTTGGCCAAGCTATTCCTCTTCTCAGACTATAACCAAAGGACCTAAAAACAGCATATTATAGGGACACAGCCACATCAATGTTTATAGCAGCACAATTCACAATAGCTAAACTGTGGAGCCAAACTAGATGTCCTTCAGTGGATGAATGGATAAAAAAATGTGGCATTTATACACAATGGAATATTATTCAGCAATAAAAGAGAATAAGATCATGGCATTTGCAGGGAAATGGATGGCATGAGAGAAGATTATGCTAAGTGAAGTTAGCCAATCCCCAAAAAATAAATGCCAAATGTCTTCTCTGATATAAGGGGGTGTGACTCAAAATGGTGTTGGGAAGGAGAGCAAGGGAGGAAGATTACCTCTAGATAGGGAATAGGGGTGGGAGGGAAAGGGAGGGAGAAGGGGAATATCATGGATGGTGAAAGGAGACCCACATCACTATCAAAATACATGTATGAAGATGTGAATTTGGTGTCAACATACCTTATATATAATCAGAGATATGATAAATTGTGATATAATTGTGTATTAAAAATTGTAATGCAAAAATAAATAAATATTTTAAAAAAACAATAGAAAACAGAAACAAACCCACATGAATACAGTTATTTCATACTAGACTAATATACCAAAACACACAAATCCTTTTCAACAAATGTTGCTGGAAAAGTGGATATCCATGTGCAGCAAAATGAAATCAAATCTCTATCTCTCAGCATACACAAAACTCAACTCCAAGTGTATCAAGGACCTAGGAATTAGACCAGAAACCCTGCACCTAAAAGAAGAAAAAGTAAGCCCAAATCTTCAGTACGTCAAATTCGTCCCTGACTTCATTAGTAAGACTCCCGAAGGACAAGATATAAAATCAAGAATTAATAAATTGATGGATTCAAACTAAAAACCTTAGCAAGAGAAACAATCAATGAGGTGAAGAGAGAGCTTTCATTTTGCAAGCGAATTTTTGCCACATGCGCATCAGACAGAACACTCTCGAGGATATATAAAAACATCTAGAGGATATATAAAAAACTTAACAATAAAAAATAATCCAATCAGTAAATGAACTAAGGAGCTAAACAGACACTTCTCAGAAGAAGATATACAATCCATCAACAAATATATGAAAAAAAAAATGTTCAATATCCTTAGTAATTAGAGAAATGGAAATCAAAACTACTCAAAGATTTCATCTCACTTCAATTGGAACGACAGTTATAAAAAATACAAACAACAATTCATGTTGGCAAGGATGTGGGAGAAAAGGTACACTCATACTTTGTTAGTGAGACTGCAAATTAGTACATCTAATCTGGAAAATAATATGGAGATTCCTTAGAAAACTTTGAGTGGAACCACCAGTCAATCCAGCTATCCCTCTCCTATAAACATCAATGTTTATAGAAGCACAATTTACAAGAGCCAAACTCTGGAACCAACCTAGATGTCCTTCAATAGATAAATGGATAAAGAAATTATTATGGTATATATATATATACAATGGAGTTTTACTCAGCGTTTTCAGGCAAATGGATGGAGTTAGAGAATATCATGCTAAACAAAATAAGCCAATCCCCCCAAAACAAAGGCCAGGTGTTTTCTCTAAGTGGATGGTTATCAATAATGGAGACAGGGGCATTGGATGAGTGGAGAAACTTGGATGGGGCAAAGGGGAGGGTGGGAGGGTGCCTGGGGATAAAAAAATATTTGGAGTGAGATGGTCATCATTACCCTTGGTACATGTATGACTGCATGAATGGTGTGACTATACTTTGGGTGAAACCAGAGAAGTGAAGAATTCTAATCCATTTGTGTACAATGAATTAAAGAGCATTCTACTGTCATGTATAACTGATTACAATGAATAAATAAAGTTACTTTAAATTTATTAGAGTATATCATGTTATATATCAAAGATCAATTAATTCACTACAATATATCTTTTATTTGCAGACTAATACATAAAAATCGTAAACATTACTTTTGGTAATAATTTTGTATTTATTTTCTAAACTCTTAAAAATTTCAATAGCAGATGTTGTATGCAATTTGATACAGATTTTTTTTTAATTTAAAGTAAAATAGACCAAATATATATGTTATGACAAATAGTTTATACTTTCCTATAACTGATAAATTACAAACAGTTCGATATTTATGTCAGCCTTTTTGATAGAACTTATTGAATGTCTACTATTTTAAACAAAGTTTATTACTATTTACATAAATAGGCATAAGTAAGCTAGAGAAACAGGATTGACTAAGCAGAGCAGAGATAAAGTGCAAGATGATAATTATCAGTTCAAATAGAAGTTTTCTCTATTGGCAACAATGACTCCATTTACTGTTGGTATTTATTGTAAACTGAAAAATAGTAATTAGGGCATCCAAATAACCATCAATGGACTAGAAATTTTACTATTCTATTTTTACAATCCTTAGGGTAAAGAAATTCTGAGCAGAATATGCAATGAAAAAAGAAAAGATCATGGAGCAAAGAAAACTGTGATGCCTAGCTGCTAGGGCTTTGTCTGCCTCTTGAAATTTGTTAGTCTCTTCTCTCCAGCTGCATCATTCAGCAGAGAAGCCAGCAGTTTTCTGAGTTTGTTTAATGGTATTCTAAAATAACTCTTTTCTAGGAATTCAAAATACCCCTGACAGCAAGAGGTAACCAAATACATTCAGTCAGCTAAGATTCAGTTTTAGATCTTCATGGAACACTATGATATATTATTTTTTAAAAAAATCCTTTATGCTGGGCTGATATTCAGGCAGCAAGTGGAAGCTTACCTATACCAGTTTTGAAAATATGAAATACTTGCTTCCCTTTGGGAAATAGTTACCTCCTCAGATTCCTGAGTCCACATATCCTATCTCTGACAGTAAGAGTTTTGAACCCTTTTTCTATTTCTTCAGTAGCATTCCAGAGTTCAACAATCAACTCATTAATTTTGGGCACCATAAGATCCTCTTGACCTGTACTCCAAAGTCCAGATGGATGTTTATACTATTATTAAGGACATGTGATGCTGATTATTGAATGATTTGAATTGAAGCCTTTTTTTTAAAAAAAAGATTATATGTAACTAATTAATAATATGTAATTTGTTATGTCTACTTTGGGGTTACATAATATGGTTTCTTTTCAAATTGATTTATTTAAAAACATCTTTCAGGGACTTCATGCATCTTTAAGTATTATATGACACAAGAGGTTTTCACTTTCAACTTTTACCCACTATGAGTTCCTCTTTTGTGTGTGTGTGTGTGTGTGTGTGTGTGTGTGTGTGTGTGTGTGTACTGGGGTTGAAAATAGGAGCACTTTTTAAATTTTGAGATAGGGTCTCACTAAATTGCTTAGGATCTCATTAAGTTGCTGATGTCCCTCAAACTTGAGATCCCCCTGCCTAGGCCTCCTGAGTAGCTGGAATTACATGTGTTCACTGCCAAGCCTGGATGTGAGTTCCTCTTATAAATGCCTATAGTGAGATATGTGCAATCCCAGCATAATTCAAATGTCTGTAATCACTATCTTGTAATCTCTAGGTTGTTACAACTTGCTTGGTGCAAAAAAAAAAGTCACCTTGGATGAATGTCAGTTGGTGACTACAGTTAGAAACACATTGTATTATAATTCACTAAGAGCTGAGATAGCTGCCTGTTTAAAAAAAAAAAAAAAGTAGACAGAATTTTATATTTCTGGACTTTCCTGCTTTTATAGTGATGCATGTCCCTTTCACTTATCAGCTTAGAGAACACATGAACTGAGGTCCAGTGAATCACAAATTTGAGCAATCTCCATCCTGTTCTGTATATACCTATTTTACGTCTGCTTTATTAGCTGGAACAAAAAAACTACTTTCCATTTGTGTTCCATATTTCTATGTATTTTGTGTTCCATATTTCTATGCCCTTAAAAAATCTATATTTAGAAAACATTCATTGATTTGAGAGTAAACAGTATTGATGGTATTTATGAATGGTTATTTAGTTGCTCAGCTATACAACATATTTTAAGTCTCCACATAAAGAAGCAGGAGTAAGCATAACTTGGATATTATTTGTAGATTTTAGGCTTTCTTCATCTACTTGAAAAATGCAAATTATCTGAGAAGAAAACAACATACAACTACATAATTACAATATGCTTTAAATGAATAACTTAATGAAGCACAGGATATCTGTACCCATGTTGGATGCTAAAAGTCGTATAACTCTAAAATATATCATTGACAACTCTAATAGATTTAGATTATTGATTTGAATTGAAGCTTTTCAATTTTTTTTCTTCCAGTAGTATTATATATTTATTTTTAAAATTAATGTTATTTTAGGCATCTTTTTGCTGCATTGACTGAAAGACCAAAGCAGAATAATTGTAGAGGATCAAAGTTTATTTGAGGGATCACAGTTTCAGAGGTCTTAATCCATAAGGCAGTTCCATTCTGCAGGGCTCAAAGTGAGGAAGAACATAATGGTGGAAGTGTGTGGCAGTGGGAAGCAGCTCCTATGATGATGAGAAGCAGACAGAGAGACTCCACTCACCAGATACAAAGTATGTACCCCAAAGTAACATCCTTAATGCCCATCTCCTCTAGACACAGCCCACTTTCCTTCAGTCACCACTTGGTTAATCCCATCAGATTAATTTACTAATTGAATTAAGGCTCTCACAACCCAGTCATTTCCCCTCTAAAGCCTCTTGTATTGTGTCAAATGTGAGCTTTTGGGGAGCACCCCACATTCAAACCATAACAGTATCCAAATAAAATACACACACACACACACACACACACACACACACACACACACACAAGACATATCTTTTTCTAAAGCCAAAGCTTAGATAACAGGAAAAAACATCTACCTGATTAAGGATTAATGAGGAACACCCAATTGTTATAAGTCAGTGAGTCAGTCAAACTTTTCAGAATATTCACTAGTTTGAAGATGTTCTTCTATAAATCATTTTTTATGATTTATATATTTGTAACTCTTATGAAAGAAAGCAATAAAACTATAGCTATTGATGAAAAAGGGAAAAGTCCATGAAGAATGTATATATCTAAGAAAAGAGTTGATGTCAACACTGAAAATATCTGATCCAAAGAGAATGTATTCCTGTCATGGTAGTCTTTTGTTTTTACATTAAGTTTCTCATCATAACACTGTGTTACTATGCAGCTACTTATAAATATACTATACACAAAATGTTTGAAGATCTATTCAATGGTTTGGTATAGGAAAGACTGGATACCTCCAGAAATGTAATTAGATAAAGTGTGATTGAAACCTGATATCAACATGGTATACAATGAGCTTTTGACTTGCTGATATACCTGTATTAAGTTTTGGAGGTATATATACATATGGGGACCAAAACAAGATATCATTGATCCCAGAAAATGTTTATCATTCATTAAGAATTCATTTCAAAATTCTAGTGTACAAATATGGCTGATTCAACTGGGAAAAGACAATGGGAGTTAAAGCAATGTTTTGTTATAGCCAAGAACCAAAAATTTGCAAAAGAGTAACTTCTATTTTTTTTTTCATCTACCTTTTTGTGTCACTTAATAACCTGAGTGTCAAGTGCACTTCCAATACAAATTTAATATGTATCTCCATATTTCAGATAGAACTTGTCTAGATACATGTTCTGACTTGTGTATTTGGGCAAAGAACTACTAGTTTCAGCAATTACTGAGACTATGGTGAATAGATAAGCAATAGATGGTACTAGAATATAGACAAAGAATATCAACCCTGTGAGATGACTTAGCAGGAGTAGGGAGTGGTGTTCTACTGCCATATGCTAGAACAGTTTCTGATCAGTTGATTGGAATAATGATTACAACTAGAGACACAGGTTGAAGCCAGGTAGTCCAGAGTCATGCAGTATAGAATGTGCAGTGAGATTTCAGCCTTCAAGTGATAAGAAATTTACTGACTGACTTTGATAAGAAGAGAAAATAATATAAGGGAAATTGACAGCTGGGTACAATGGCACACAGCTGAAATCTCAGACTCTGGAGGCTGAAGAAGTAGGATCACAAGTTCAAGGCCAGCCTTAGAAACTTAGCCAGAATCTAAACAATTTAGCCAGGCCTTTTCTCCAAATGAAAAATATAAAGGGTTGAGGATGTGACTTGGTGGTTAAGCACCCACGACTTCAATCTCCATTATCAAAAAATAAATAAATAAATAAATAAAAATAAGGAAACAGGAAAAGTGATAAAACTAATTCAAAGGCTGTATTATTAGGGTGGGAATTAATTGGAAGTGAGAAGGATAATTATTTTGGCACTCCCAGTGTCTATCTCTCTTTCTCTCCTTTTTTAAAAGTTAATTGTACATGTATTTTGGTTTCCTTGCACCTTTATTTCTTCATCTAGAAATAATTTTTTTCCGGATTTTCTTTTCCTGGTATATTGAAAAAGTAGCATAAAAGCCTTAGTTATTTTTACTCCCATAATTGTATCACAAATGAATTTCCCTATTTTTATATCAAACTATATACTCACATAGTAAAGAGTCATTAAACAGTTAAGTAATTATAAATTGAAAAGTAAAGTAGCCACCAATAAGTTAATACAATTATAATAAGTTCTGATTAAACTCTAACAAATATTTAAATGGAAAAAATGAGAGAAAAATTACATAATTGAATTTTCCATCAGTAATATTTAATAAAACTGGTGACTTAGACATTTAATGTAAAATTCAGCTTATTATGTTAGTAAGAATTATCCAGGGGATTATTATAAAATATGTACAAAATTTACCCAGTCCTCCATAGAAATCTAAAATTTCCACATGGGCCACTAACCAGATAAAGCTATATATTTTGAGGTCACTCTTCTTCTACATCTATATATTTGTTAGAACATATTGGTGTTGTCTCAAACGTGTTATGAGTAAATATATAATCATCAATCCATAATCTATATATTTTTAGATCCTTTGAAACTCTAATTTTTCCCATGACATAGCTTATACAACAAATGCATGTCTATAATATAAAATTTTATTCTTGAAATTTTTACTTATATGAACCCCAGATTACTTACATGAGTTAATATCCAACAAATTAATCACCATAGTTAATAATATCATATAAGATATTTATACTATGTTCTTTTTTTTATAAGCTATTATAAATAAGCCTGGTCATTCTCATATAAATATTCATTCATATCCCCAATTATATGTTATTTCTAAATCCCTAGAAACACAACCAGGAGGTAAATAGATTGCCTATTTTCTATGCTTTTTGAGAATTTTTAGATGCAGAATGGTTAAACAATGATTATAGAATATATAATTGATTATATGAGTATAATGTTCATTATAACATATAATTGATGTTATGATTATTTTATCTGTGAATTCATAGGAAAAGCAATAATTTTCCTACATGCCCAAACATCTTATACCTTGAATATCATTACTTAAACAGATGTAATTTTCTTAAACAAAACTTACTTTAGTATATCTTAATAATTTATAGGTTATTTTATTTTTATTTTATTAACTTAGGTCAAATTGTGTATCAGATTGATGGGTATGTGATTTGCAAATATAATTTCCCCATTTTCCTGTTGTCTCTTTATCTTCATGTGGGTCTTATTAGTTCCATTAATGTTTTGCTATAATTTTGTCTTCTTATCTTTTCTCTTTGCTTACTCATCTTTTCACCTTTCATTTTTTCAAATTAAAAAGACACGCTGTGAACAACAAATGAATAATATTTTAACTAATATTTTTATTATAGAAAACTTAACATTTTTATGATACCTTTGACAATGTGTAACCATATATTTGTCTGCATGTGCTCTTAATTTGATGTATTGATTTCTGTTTTTCATATAAGTTAAATAGCTTGGAAAATGTGTTATCCTCCTTTTTGTTACTCACCAAATAGGAAGTATTGTAAATAGTTTATAAGTATCTTTTGGAAAACTGCATATTTGGGTTTAGACAAGGAAGCATATGCCAATAGATAACATTATTATAACTACTGTAGTAGGGTTCAGGCATAGGACATTAGATCCTCAGAGACTGGCGTATAAGTCTTTCAAATACAACTGACACTTTTAGTTGTTTTCATATATAACCTTTCTATGTAATTTTATAGCACTGACTTTTCACTTAACAATCTTTCCTACCTTGGCTTCTCAAATTCTCTACTTGTAATTTTCCTCTGGGATTTTCATCTTGGGAGGGCTTCTTTTTATTAATATAATTATAAATGATTGCTATAAAATAGAGGTGTTTATTAGAATTTTAAAAGTACATGAGTAAATTTTTTGCAAAATATATTTTTTGTAAAGTGTATATATTATTCCTCATGTACATACATCTATCTTCTGTTATTGATGTCAGATGATAAAAAAATTGGGTTTCCATAAAGTGCTTTTCATAGAGTCTAACAAGATAACATATCAGTTAGCCAGGTTATATAATACACATTAAAAAAGAGCCTTGCCTATTATATTATTTACAGAATTAAAGAATTGTCTAACTCATACTCATTTGTCATTAAACCTATATGAATTTCAATTTCATGTGGTGAGCCTATATTTGAATGTGAGTTTTAAATATTATTTTTTTTTAATTCTTGGAGTCAAATTTGAGATGAAATTGAAAAAAAAAAAGATATCTATTTCTGTACTTGCTTATGTAATAAGCCAAGATTTAAATATAATTATTGAATTTAAATTCATTAATAAAAAATGAACATGTTTAATAACATATACCTTTGCAAATCTTCATAAATTGTCCATATATATATATATATATATATATATATATATATATTCATATATATATATATATATATATATATATATATATATATATTATATATATATATATATTCAATTATATCAGTATTATGGAAAAGTAACATATTAAGAATGAAACCCTAGGATTGATTTTCTACCTAATCCACTTTATAATGGGTACATTAATTATTTTAAAGAAAAAAGGGAACTACATACATCATCTAATCTAGAATATGTCTATTCAAATTATCAGAAGAAAACAAATTTATCAGGGTCATCTTTCTGATGATTGAATAGGCAAAGAGAAACTCTTGTATTTTTAAGGCAGAAACATTCCTTACTGTAAAAAGAAATGGAAATTTTCTATTTTTTAGGTTCTATGAAATAGAAAATGTCATATGTTTCTAAACACATTATTAAAAATAGGTAGTGAGATTGTTAAAATTAGTAAGAACTGGTCATTGATTGGTTCCAAAGACCCAGTATCAGGGCACTGAACTCATAGTTAAAAAAAAAAAAAAAATTAATAATTATATTCCACCTTATAATTGATAAAAACAATTCCATTAAGCTGATTGCATTGCAACCTACATGTAATTCCAACCTCTGAGGCAGGAGGATAGCAAGTTCAAAGCCAGGTTAAGCAACTTAGTTAGGCTGTAAGAAACTTAATAAGATCCTATCTGAAAATAAAAAAAATAAAAATAAAAAAGGAATATGGTTCAGTGGTTAAGCAACCCTGGATTCAATCCCTAATATCAAAACATAGAAACAGACAAAAACTTCAGGTAAGCTTTCTTTCAAGACTATAACAACATGGGTAAAGACTATATTTTTAAATGGCAGGTGTGCCGGATTTGGTGGTCATAGGGTTTATCAACATAATTAGCCTATCTGTGTGTGTAGTAACAATTTACAGATTTAGGTTCCTGTCCTTCCATAGAAACCTGGACACAGAGAGGGTCTTATATTTCTTAATGATTAATTGTCAAAGGATTTACCCCAAAAGTGTGAGAAAAATTTCTGGGTTGTAGAAGATTTACATCTCAAAAGATCAGATAAAGAACAAAAACTTTCATGTTTCTAAAGTAAGTGCCCTAAGAAAAAGGAGGTTAGAGACTTTAGGCAAGGAAGAAAACCTTCTAAACTTTGGTTGAGCTGAAGGTAACTTAAGGCCATCTACATAAATTAAAGGAATTAGATATGATATCATAATTTCATTTCTGTTATGCAACTTTTAACACTCACACATAAAAATAGATAAATACTTGAATTAAATATTCTGTAGAATTAAAAATACGATCATGATGAATGAAGCCCTGCTTGGAAACTGCAGCTTCGTCATCTTGTGTTTAAGACACCAATTAATCACCAAATATGACTATCCAGGATGCTTGTGGCAATGTCTCATGGAGATAGGTATGCATATATATTATTGATCACAAGTGCTCTCAAATTTGAAAAATACTGGAGTAGATCAGAAAAAAGTAATTACTTCTAAACTTTAAAACCCCACATTTGTCCTGTTTTGTAGCTAGCCATGACCAGGAAATTTTACACTGGTATATTTTGACACTCAATTCTCTGAGAAATGAATCCTGTTACGAAACTGGTGCTCTTTTCAGGAACATTATACACACAAACTAAACACAGTACCTTTACACACTACGATATGGGCTGCTGCCACAGCCAGTTATATAATCAGACAGGAAGCTGACAACATAATTAGCATGAAGGAAAAACATTGCATTGTTGTATACTTTCATTTACCCCTTATTATTAATGGTTCTATTTAAAGAACAGAAAAGAAAGGTTATAATATTTGTTCTCATGGTAACTCTCTTTGAACATATAAAGAAAGGCAATGATTAGTCATTTTTATTCATTTAATATTCAGTGTGTTAACTTGCCAAAGCACAAAGGCCAGAAAAGAAATTAACCTTTGCTCTTGGTTTGATAGGATTGAAACTAAAATAAGAACCAGCCAGCATTAATATTGTTAAATTGAAGCTGCTGGGAAGATAGATGAAGGCTTTAAAATAACCCCAGATGGTTACTGGTATATCCCTCTCAAAACAAAAATTCCAGCCTGTTTAGTTCAAAGATCATTAGTTCCCTTGTTCCACAATTTGGGATTTTACATCTTATAATGTGAGAAATGCACTGTGTTATCTAAGAGAGTATGTGACCCTGGGCTAATTAAAAGGCACACATTAGCAGGGTAGGGTGAAGCAATGCTGCTTTATTACAAATGGTGTTTATTCCCTGGAGGCAGAAACATCAAAGGATCCTTGGAAGTGGTCCAAGGTATCAGTCAAAAGCAACTTGCTTCCAACATAGCAAGGCTACTGAGTGGGATTGCAACACTGGGAGCTGTTTGATCTGCATGTGGCTTTTTATTTGTTTGTCAGATTGAAAAAATAGAGGATCTCAGAGGGAAATGAACATGTAGACTGAAACTGAATGTGACCTTTGCTGCTGACAGGACAGACTGGAGGCTAGGACCTGGGTGGGATGAGGGGGCAGTTTAGAAATATTATGTCTAATACTCTTATATGCAGAGAGTGATTGATGAGTTGGAAAATGGAAGGGAAGAATGTGTAGGCTCCCCTAATCCTGTGGTTCCCATTCCCTGACCCCTTCACTTCCTGGCTATATTTCTACCCTTATACAATATGGTAACTTGAAGCCAGTGGTGAAGGAGAACCAAGATCATGTATTGGATAAAAATGGGGCTATAAAAAATCATACAGGCATCTTAAAAATCCCGACAATAATTGCAATGCTAGGAATATCCAAAACAGAAGTAATCCAACCTGGGGAAAAGCACAAATATGACATCATTGTTCATAAAGGTGAAAAATGGCACCTATAAACTTATCAGTAAGAAAGTGTAATATTATATGTTTATATAGTAACATATAATAATATTAATATAAAATTTGTATAATAAAAAACCTAAGCATCTCAAAAGAAATTATAATTTACATGTGTGTTTTACATATAGTGGTAAGACAATGTGTAAATTGCATTCCTATAATACATGTAATATGATATAAAGAAATACATAATGCATTTTAAAAGTTTATATGTTATAAATATAACCTTCTGTGCATCTATCTATTCAAGTGTCTATACAGACATGAACATAAATACACAACATTTTACAGTGATATGCATACTCATGCTATTAAGAAAGAAGGTGAAAGGTGAGATTGGCAAACTTTGTGTATTTGTGTGTCTGTGGTTATAAACTGAACAATGGTCTATAGAGATAAACACACATGGTAATGGAGTCATGAAAACTGTTTGATTTGTTTCATACATACTTTTATGTATATATAGATTAATTTTGTTTTTTCAAAAATAAAGATAATACCAAAGAAAAGAAAGCACAAACAAAGCTGTGATTTTGCATTTTCTGAGAGCAAATGTTTATGAAGTATTTGTTTTTGTTAATTTTCCAAGGTAAAATATGATTTTCTTAACCTATTAATGCATTACACTTTATGTTTCTTTTTATGAGTCAAAAATGTGAAGTTTTTCTTGAATTATAATTTTGATTGAGAAGCAGAGTTAAATTCTTAATACAAAAAGATTAAATAAATAATTTTCAATGAAAAACTATATGTTTTATTTCACTTGAAAATGTGTACAAGCATACAATTACTGTAATGATGATCAAAGCCTTAATTTTAGTATGGAGGTCCTTAGTTGATGGAATTGCATGTGGTCTTTGTTATATACTCCAAACATATTTGTAGTAATCACTTTTATTTTACCAAGATAGGAGAGAATTTTAGCAGTTCTTTGGTCTTTAAGAAACTTGTAATCCCTTTAGTTCAATCACCTATTATACTTGACTCACACTGTCTTGACAATAGTTATTCTGACTCACCTTTATACTTTTCAAAGCATTCAATTTTCTTAATAGAATTACATTTTTCCTAATGATTTTATGTGTATATTTGATTTAGTAATTCACATAATTTGAAAGAATAGTAAAACTATTTTTACTGGGTTTAAGACAAAAAGCAGTTGACTTTTGATAAGTACATGAGAAGAGTGTGGCTAACTAGGGAATAGGAATAAACATCACGAGTTCACAGGACTTTGTATCTATGTTGGATTTATTATGGAAGAGAAATCTTATTTTCTTTGATCTTTTGTAGTCCATAGAAAAACAAATTTTAGATTGTATAAAGTGCTCAATAAATTCAATAATATAGATGCAGAACACAAAACCAATTTGCTAGGAGACAAAGATAAATATTGTAATGAAAATAAAAAATGGATCATATGAAAGCTGTACGAAACCTGAATAGTGGCATGAGTCAAGAATAACCCAATTGAGTCAAATGTATGAAAGATGATATATCATGATGTAATGTTTTGAACAACCAATAAAAAAAGAATATATATTAAAAATTGGCCAGGCACAATGGTGTATGCCTGTAATCCCAGCAGCTCAGGAGGTGGAGGCAAGAGGATCTCAAGTTCAAAAGCCTGCCTCAGCAAAAGTGAGGCACTAAGCCATTTAGAGAGATCCTGTCTCTAAATAAAGTACAAAATAGGGCTGGCGATGTAGTTCAGTGGTTGAGTGTTCCTTAGTTCAATCACCAGTAACCCCTACCAAAAAAGGAATATGTATTAAAAATGTCTTGCAAATATTTTTTTAAAAAAAGAAACTTCCCTATTACAAATGTTTAAAAAACAATCTAAAAGATAATTTTAATGAATTTTTCAAATAATAAGGAAGCAGACTTTGATTACATCCTTTTAGAAGTCTTTATGTATGGGGAATGCAATATATAATTACATGTGACTAAACTGAAATGCTACTAAATTTAACCTTGCTTACACATCAAAGCAAGCTATGTTAAGCAAGTTGGATTTTTTTTACTATTTAATTTTTAGAAGTAGTTGGACATGATACTTGTATTTTATTTATTTTTATGTGGTGCTGAGGATTGAACCCAGAACCTGGCACATGCTCAGTGTGCATTCTACAGCTGAGCCACATCCCCAGCCCCAGGTTGGGTTTTTTAAAAGAAGGTTGGATTATATGGAAATAATTGTAAACCTATAGAAATAAATAGAAACAGAATATTTATTACAAATATTTCATATAATACTGTGGCTCTCTATTTGGTAGGTGATTTTGCTTCTATTAGGTAAGAAATATACTTTTAATTATACTCATTTGAATTTTTGAAAATCATTGTTTGTTGGAACTCTAATATTCATAAGTTGAGAAAAAAATATTAGCTACTTAATATTTTATCCAATATGTTAAAATTTGTACCTAATTCTGAAAGTTGACATACCAGGAATATTTATATAAACAGTAATCTATCCACTGTCTGCCAAACAATTGGTACAGCAACTAAGAGGCACATCATGTTGGTAGAATTAAATAGTCATAGCACAAGTGCAATTTATATTTGCATTAGTAATATTGATAGGGAGTTAATGTCTATGATACTTGATAAAATGGTTTTGTTCTCTTCAGCTCAATTATACTGTGGCATGAAGGACAGTGATTTGAACAAGTTCTTGTAAAAGTAACAAAGCTCCTAAACCAGCAGGTGAGAGCTAGATAAATATAATAGCTATCATTAGGAAAATTTGGTAATTAAATGTTTACAGCTAATATTGACTTTTTGTCTGTGGTTCTAAACATAATGCATTTATTATGCACCAGCAGAGGCTGATTGTCATGTTGGACAGGTGAAATTTTTAAAAAGATGGAAAAAAATAAAATAAAACCCAGAAAAATTAAAGAGTTCTCTTGTTACCTCACCCTCACTCATTACTATCAAAATAATATTTTTGGCGCATTATCTATAAATGACTTTTTAGAACATCCTTTTGTTCTTACTTTTATGAAAACACTAAGTTTTTATTCCTCTGTTTCTTTGACTCCATCTCTAGGCCCATCTTCAGCCTGACTCTCTTCCCCATATACCCAGTGCCAAGTCATGAGGAGTTGTTCATCTGCACATTTCAGGATAGCTCTGTAGGCAAGTCCTTGGCCTAGTGAAGCATCATTACACTATAGTCTGATGTCTGTGTGCCTGAGGAAGAGATAAATTCTTCTGAGAAAATACTCATTGTGTTATAGCATTTACATAGCTGCCAAATGTCACATTTATTTTAAAATTTTCATTATTTAATATCTGCTGGAATGGGATAACATTTTTAAGCTGAGATTAGGAAGTGGGAAAGTGAACTGGGCACTAAAGGTTTGAGAACATAAAAAAATCTCAAAATATGTCAGAGAATGTTTTGAAGATGTACAAAAATTACTCAAAAACTACTGTGCAAACAACACAACAACAACAAAAAAACAAACTACTGCGCCATTCAAGTGAAAGTATCTACGCCCCCCCCCCCAAAAAAAAAGATCTTCCTCCACAATTACCTACTCAGAAGTAAGCCTGTGAATTAAGAATGAATTTACAGAAAGAGATGAAGATGTGGCAAAGACCCAACACAACTTAGATCCTAATAAGTTACTACTCTTCTGGGCAACTCCCAAGGGGTATCTGCTAAAAGAACACAATGTATAAAAATACTCTAAGTCATTTTCAATCTTTGTCCTAAACATTGCTGAATTATAAGAGGCTACAGAACCCTTTTACCCATTCATGACAAAAAACCTTTTTCTTTTCTTTCCTGCTAATGCCAAACCAGCTTCTTATATCTTATAACTCCAAATAAGAACAAAGTTCTGACATGGAGGAATATCCATGTATTGTTGCATAAGAGACCAAACAAGAATATAAGTGCAAGAACCTTTAAAACTTCATACATCTCTGCAACAAAGGGGAGATGCTTGACATGTACTATCCTTTATTTGACAAAATATATGACCCTTATTTGAGATAGAACCTAGCATATTGGTATAACTAAGTATAGTTGCAAGATGAGTTAAGTGTGCCAAAAGAAAAGAGAGCTTATTCAAAGGAAGGAAGAGAGAAGAGAACAGAAGGGAGGAGAAGACAAACAAATAAACAAACAAAAACTTGGTATACCTAGAAAAGGATACAAATACTTAAGTATGGAAAGGTCAAAGTTATCAACCCGATTTAATTAAAACAAGTCTAACCCAAAATATATTAATTCAATCTATCAAAGATGAATATTAACAAGATGTTCAAAACTATAAGACAATAGAAATAAATAATATATAAGAATGTCCCAATACTCCTAACAATAGACATCTTCAAAGAAATTTTACACATATGGAGAGTGGGAAGAAATTTTCACAGTACAGGAGAAGAAAAACATATCAATCAAAAACACTGCACCTAGCAAAGCTAACCTTTAGAAATAAAGGAGAGATAAGGGGATTAGTAAAAAATAAAAGCTAATAGAATATATCTTTACCAGCCCTATTCTATAGAAAATGCTAGAGAACTCTTCAAACTGAAAGAAATAAAAATCTTAATGGAATAAACAAGGAAAGTGATAAAACTCACTGGTAAGATTAAATATATAGACAAATTCTTTGGCTGGTAATATAGCTCAGTTATAGAACCCTTCCTAGCATGCACAAGTCTCTGGTTTAACCCTGAGTACCACATTTTTTTAAGAAAGTATAATTATGGTTGGATGCACTGGAAGACCCCTGTAATTCCAGTGACTCAGGAGGCTGAGTCAGGAAGATCACAATTTCAAAAACAGTCTCAACAACTTAACGAGGCCCTAAGCAACTAGGCAAGATCCTGTCTCAAAATAAAAATAAATAAATAAAAATATCTAGGAATGTGGCTCAGTGGTTAAGTGCCCCGGGATTCAAAGTCAGGTACCAAACACAAAACAACAAAAAAGCAAGATTATGTAGATAGATTCAGAATTCTCTAATATTATAACATAGTGCATAAACCAATCATTACTTTAATATGAAAACTAAAATCAAAACAAATAATAATAACTGCATGAATATAGTAACAGTTATTCAACATAAAATATATAAAATATAATTTCAAAACTCAAAATTTGGGGAGAAATGGAATGCAAATAAAATATTATTATTGATATATTTCTCTAAGTTTTTTAAAAATGTCTGAACCTGATAATCACCGTAAATTGCTGTCTTTTCAAGACAGTTTCTTATAATTAAAAAAAAATATATTTGTGTAAGCCTTAAGAAAATAAAAAAATCAACAGCCATAATAGATGATTAAAAAATAATCAAGGGATCAAAAAACCTCTAGTACAGCAAATCATTTCAAGAGCAAGGCTTTATAAGAGAGACAGATAGAAAGAAAGAAAGAAAGAATGAATTAATGAATGAATGAATGAATGAACGAACTAGAATAAAACTAGAAAACATGTTGCCAATAGTTATAGTGCCTAAGAACTTACTTATAAATATTTCCTGGAATATAAACAGATTAAGTTTTTCTATTGGAAGACCTAAAGTTCTGAACATATTTAAAAGAAACTCAACTATATATAGCTGATAAAAAATTCACTTTATATCTAATGACATAAATATATTGAAAGTGAAGAGATGGAAGAAATAATTATATGCAAATGAGACCTGAAGAAAAAAGCAGTAATAGCCACACATATCAGGTAAAATAGGTTTTAAGCCCAAAGCAAAAAAAAGTTACAACAAAAGGGAATTACACCATATAAGTCAAATACATAAGGCAAATATTGAGAGAAACAAAGGGAGAGATAGACTGCAATATAAAACGATAGGGGAATTTAATACATCATGTTCACCAATGGACAGATCATCCAGACAGAAAGTCAAGACAAAAATGATTGATTTCAAATGCACCTTAGGACAAACAGGCCAAAATAACATGCACAGAGTTTTCTGTCCAACAATTGCAGAATACACTTTCTTCCGTTTAGAACTTAGAACATTCTGCATAATAGATCACATGACATGTGGACCACAAAAGGCTCAACAACAACAATAAAAAAAAGAAAATCATATTGAGTGTCTTTCCCCACCACAAGACAATAAAATTAGAAATCAATAACAGTAGAAAATAGTAATATCAAAACAAAGAATATCCCAGTATCAAAAACTATGCAACTATATGGAAGTTAAACAATATCAAAAACTACATAACTATGGTTGGGGCTGTATCTCAGTGGTGGAGTGCTTGTCTTGCACATATGAGGCACTGGGTTCAATCCTCAGCACCACATAAAAATAAGTAAATCAAATAAAGATATTGTGTTCATCTACAACTGAAAATATTTTTTAAAAAACTATGCAAATGTATGGAAGTTAAACCACATAACTTTGAACAACCATTTGATCAAGGAAGAAATTAAAAGTAATGAATAAATGTCTTGAAACAAATAAAATTGTAGATGCATTAAACAAAGCCAAGAGATGCAGCAAAAGGGATATATATAAGGAAGTGGGTAGAAATCAATGCCCGTATCAAGAAGCAGAAAGATCTCAAATTAAAAATTGAAAAAAAAAAACAGTTTAAGCAAAGAGTGATATGCTTAAATAGGCATTTCTCAAATAAAGATCTAAAACTGGCTAATAGTTATAATAAATGCTCACATTAAATAAATGCTAACATTAAGAAAACATCAAAAACATCAGAAAACATCAAAAGCCACAATGAGAGATATCAACTCAATGTAACTATTATGGCAATTAAAACAAAAAACTAATGATAAAAATTGTTGGTGAGCATGTTGAGAAAAGGAATGTAAATTAGAATGTAAATGGGAATGTAAATTAGAACATCTGTATGCAAAATAGTATGGAAAATCTGCAAAAAAAAAGAAAGAAAGAAAAGAAAATAGAACTATATTATCTAGCAGTCCCACTACTAAGATACTATCTAAAATAATTGGAATCAAAATTTAAGGAGATAGTGCACTCCCATTTTCACTGTAATACTATTCACAATGAGAACCACCTAAGTGTCCATTTACTGAAGAATGGATGAAGAAAATGTGGTACATGTGCACAGTGGAATGCTATTCAGCCATTGAACAATAGAATCCTGTGAAATGACATGGATGGAAGTAGAGTAATATTTATGCTAAGAGAAATGCCAGACAGAGGAAGACAAGTACCACATGATGTTATTCATGTGGAATATAAAAAAATTATCCCCATATAAATTCAAATAGAAGTGGTGGTTACCAGTTTCTGGGGAAGAGGTCATAGGATTGGATGGAGAATAGATTATCAATGAACACTGTTATGGTTTAGATATAGTATCACTCAAAACTTCACATGAGATAACGTAAGCGGGTTTGGATGAGAAATGATTGTGTTATAACCTTAAATGAATCAGTGGATTACTCCCTGATAGGGTTAACTGGTGGTAACTGGAGGCAGGTAGAATGAGGCTGGAGGAAGTGGTTCATTTCCAGTGGGCCAGGGGCTATATATAGTGTAAATAAGGGAGATATTGCCTCTAACACCACCATCACCATTTGACCATTGTTATGGACCTGATCTGGGAGGCAACAGTTGATGTTGATATATTAATACCAGATAGTGATCAAGAACAATGAATATTTTTACCATTTTAAATTGCATCAATGTCAGATTTTTCTAACATGAAGATTTTGCTGATGATGCAGTTCATTTTAAAAACTATTAAAATATCATTACAGGAAATGCATAAGTGATACCACCATTATAATTATGTGCATGTTATTTTGTTTTGCTTCTTTCATTATATTATAAGCTATCTAATACTCAGTCTTATCTGAAATGTCACAGGAGTGATATTGATATTTGTCAGCTACAGGAAATTATACAATGAGTTATGCTATCCTAATATAAATCAGTGTGTGAGATTTCATTATATGTGCATGAAGCTGATACATAGATTTATATTGGGTTTATTTTCATTTATAAATAAATGACATTACTGCCAAAATAATTTTTTGAAGATATTTTGTCAAACATGTTCTTGTTCATAGGTTTAAATCTTTTATTATATAATTCTTTTTTTTCTTTTTTCTTTTGTAAAGGGAATTGAATCATTGAACCACATCCCCAGCCCCCCTTTTTTAAAAATTTTATTTTGATACAGAGTCTCACTAAGTAACTTAAGGCCTTGATAAATTGTTGACACTGGCCTCCTGCCTCAGCCTTTCAAGCCACTGGGATTGCAGGCATGCATGACTGTGCCTGGCTATATGAATTGATATTTTTGTGACACACAAACACACACACACACACACACACATACACACACACAAATATATATATTTCTATTTCACTAGTGTCATGCATGTAATGTTTTATATATATGAATCCATATATATATATATATATATATATATATATATATATATATATATATATATATATATATATAAAGTATACATTTAAAGAAAGCAATGTATGTTTTGCTTTTTAATCTGTTGTGTGAATTTTAATGACTTCTTTTTTTTAATGACTTCTAATGTGACAAAATGTTTGCATCATTGCTAATATGTCTTAAACCACTTAAAAGCATAATAGGTTGAGATCATCCTAAGTGAAATATTCACTTCATTAAAACCTATTATATGAGCATTCAAGTAACATATTTATGATATAATATTTGAAGCACTTATTCCTCACAGTAACATTTGTTTTTTCTTCGTTTTGCAAAGGGAAGCACACTTATTTGTCTGCTTTCCAAAGACGCATGGTAATGAAATTCACACTTAAAAATATGTGTGCTTAAAATGGATATAAGGTCATATATTATAGTTTCTTAGACTATATTTCTATGATACAATGCCATCTTCTGATTGATGGAGTGGTAGATTGCTTAATACAGGGATGACTGAAGATATTTTTCTCAAGATACATCCTTCACTTTACTGAAACTCAGAAGAATATATTTCCAGCAATGTCATTGATGTTTTTTGGTTCTCACATCAACTGTCATATATATACCACTTTCAATGTAGGCCATGGAAGAAGTGCATTTAAAATGTAGAAAATCTGAGATTTATCCAAATTAGGTTAACATATGTGGATATATTCTTGCTTAATTTTATGTCACTGAAAAAAAAAACAGAAAAAGTAACAATAGCACAATATTTGTACTAGTAGTAATAGAATTGAAACAACTTAAAAATCTTAGGGATAGGATTATGATAAGGAAATACTTATGCTTAATACATTAAAATTAAGGTGTTTGGGAATTAATGTCTAACACATGGCAAGTAAGTAAATTAACTTTCATGTATAGTCACCTAACACATCCGAATATAGACCTAAACTTCTCAAGGGAAGAAAATAAAATGTGAGCAATCCAAGGTTGTTTTCACAGGTTGACACAGAATGTAATCAGACTAAGGTGATATTTCACTGTGGATTCAAAGTGTATTTCTCTGATGGTTCATAAATATTGAATTTTTTAATATATTTCTGGTGCTATAACATTATCAAGGGAAAATTTCACACAGTTTGCTGGTCACAACATTTGATCACATCTTTACTGAATATTTTCCTTTAATCCTCATGGAAGTGCATATGTCTATTAATTTCAAATTGAACCAGAATTATGGACCTGAACATTCACTAATGACTATAGTGATGTTTCATTTTATGCGTCAAATTGTTTGGGTTAAGGGATGCTCAGAAAGCTGCAAAAATTTTGTTCATGGGTATATCATGAGGGGTGTTTTTAGAAGGCATTGGCATTTAAATTGGTAGACTGAATAATAAATATCTTACTTAAACAATGGAACTAAGAAAAATCTTCTGCATCTGTTGTCTGAAAAGAACAATGTTGCAAAGGGAAAGCTAGTTCTTCTTAATTGAACTGAGTCATCCATCTTCTCTTGCCCTTAGAGCTCACAGTTTCTAATACCCAGGGCCACACTTTGTCACTTGTACCATCAACACCCCATTCTGTTCATCCCTAGTGTCAGATGTTCAGACTCAGAATGAAAATTACACCATTGGATTTAAAGGTTTTCAGAATCCATCTGAATTATATACAACTAGTTTTGATGGCTCTCCAGCTTAAAAATGACAAACTTCAATTCTCAGTCATCATAATTGCCTGATATGTATATACAAATATATATAATGCATATGTAATATATTTATGATATTTATATTTCATATAATGATTATATTCTACTGGAGGACTTTGAATGATAAAGATTTTGTTACCAAGAGAGATGATAGAAGAGAATTTTAAGAATGAGTTTTTTAACTTGTCAATGGATTTTCTGAAATTGGTTTTCTAATCTGACTCAATATAAAGATTGCAATTAACTTTTCTAGTATTCAAAAGAGCACTGATAGTTCATGTAATGCTCTGGCAATGTAAACATGCAAATGACTTCTATAAATAATCCTAATCAACCACTTATTTGAAGCAAAAAGTGAAATGATTCTCTAGATAAATTTTGAACATTTTTGGAAAGCTCAGATTCATACTTGTCACTGGCTGGCTGCTTCTAATATTATTAGAAAAATTAATGAAAGAAAAGGACATGGTCAGTTATAGGGCTGTATAAAGGACCCAGTAATGTCTAGGTGTGCTCTGAAGGATAGCCTGATCCCATGTACTAACAGAACTAAAATTGCTGAACATCAAATGCAGAAACTCATCCAGCAATTGGCTGAATAAAAAGGCTCATCAGTTTTTTGACCTTCCTGGGTTTCTCCTGTTAAAGTAAGTGCACTGAGTAGGAAAGAACTGAATCCTGTTAAATGGAATAGATACATGTCAGAAGAAAGTGATAAAGCTACAGATTTTTAGCTTCAAAAAGCTGATGATTATTTTTTCCCCCATTGGATGCAATCACCTGATAACCAGTAGAAGCAGCCTTCCCATCCTCAATGGAACTGGACTCTCCACTCTCATGAAAGGTGGTCTATACAAACCTAGTAATGATCTCCTCCTCATCCACAGATGTATCCTCCTTTACCTATATTTGAAAGGATTCACCCTGCATTGTGAAAACAAGGGAATGGCCTTCCCACAGGCAACTATCTTCCAAGACAGACTTTCTTCACTGCCCATCCATCTCCCCCCCGCCACCCCACCCAAAACTGCAAGGAGACCCAAGTCTTTCCTGGTCACAAAATTGAGTTAGAAGATTGTTACAGATTTCTTACCTACCATGCATGATGTCTTGGGTTTGATCCCCAGCACTGTAAAAAAAATGAATAAATAAATTAATCAAAAATATGACTCATGAGGAGGAGTGCTATGTTCCAAAATAATTACTTGAATTTTCAAGTATGTACAAGTAGAAAACTGGAGACCATATTTGGAAATGTCTATTAAAGATTTAATATAGTAACGGAAGGAACACAATGTTGAGCTAGGATGGTTTTATTAAGCAGATAATATGCATCTAGTGTTGTAAAACCAACAGGTATAAAGTGATCAAATAGTTGAGTTGGCACCTTAGATATAGAAGAATTAATGACTTCCCCTTTTATAACTTGAAATGGCTAATCTCAGTTTCTTGTGGAGAAGAAGGATTCAAAGGAATACGGAAATTGGACACTGAGATTGTTTTCATCATTCAAGAAATGTCCATCTACAATGGGAAGTTACTCATGACATACATTTAACCAGTATTTTGAGATATAAAAATTCATAAGCATTTCCCAACCATTTTGGTCAAGTTCAAAAATCACTGATCTTTTGGTCAGAACATACAGAGAAGCATTAGGCACTTAACTGGAAAGCTTAAAAACAAGGATAGTTAAAAGATGCTATGGTGGGAGGGGACCAGTGACCACACTCATTTTTCAAAGACATTGTAAGCATATGGTATTTGTGAATGTCTTCCTCCAAATTGTGTGTGTTCAGACCTTAACTCCCCAATTCATGTTAGTGGTATTTTGAGAGTCTGGGAAGTATGAGATATTTTAGGGTTTCCCATAGAAAGAGAACCAATAAGAAATAAAGATTTCTTCAGTTGACTCACATGATCACATGATGAACAGTCCCACAATGGTTGCCTGCAGTCTGAGAAGCTGAGAAATTTGGTAGCAAATAAATTCAATTAATTCACAAACCTCAAAATGAGAGAGAGAAAGAGAGAGAGAGAGAGAGAGAGAGAGAGAGAGAGAGAGAGAGAGAGAGAGAGAGAGAGAGAGACTAATAATGCAGCACCAATCTGAGGCAGAAGACCTGAATTATGTCTGGAGATACACTGGTATAAGTTTGCACTCAAAGGCTGAAAAATTTGGAGTCTGATATTTCATAATTACTCAAGTGTTGTTAAATTTGTATGAGTTTTCCTTTTATTCTGCCTTTTCATTCCATATGAGCCCCCAGAATCCTTGATGGTGACACCTACATTCAGGGCATGTCTTCCTCTCTCAGCTCACCCACATTCCAATGTTATCTAGAAATATCCTCACAGATACTCTCAGAAGTATGCTTGCCAATATTCTAGGCAAACCTCAATCCAGTTGATACCCCAAATTAGCCATTACATAAGTATAATGTAAGTTCATGAGGGCGGGGTGTCCAATGATGATATTAGTGGCTTTGTAGGAAGAAGAAGAGAGACCCAAGCTAGCACACTTTATTTTTCTTGCCAGGTGGTACCATCTGGCATATTATGGTACTTCAAAAAGCCTTTACAAGATGCTAAGTAGATGCTGGCACCATGTTCTTGGAATTTCCAGGCTGCAGAACTATGAGCCAAATGAACTCCTAGTCCTACAAATTACTCACTTTCTGGTACTTAGTAATATTATGGCAAAGAATTAACAGAAATTTGGTATTCAGAAGTGGGGCTATTTCTCTTAAAGTACCTGAAAATGTGGAAGTGTTTATAAAGGTTAGAAGTGAATACTGAAAAACGTTTATATTGCCATAATTGGAGCAATAAGGGAGATTCTGGCAAGTGCTTTGTGAAAGAAGTGAACGGAGAAAATCTGAAACTTCTTAGAGAATATCTAAGTGATCATGACCAGAATGTTGACAAAAATGTGAATGGTGAAGGTCATTTTCATATGGTTTCAAATGGAACCTAGCAATAAGACTTTGGAAATTGTAGTTAAGGCCATCTTTGTTATAAAACAGAAAAGCACTTGACTGCATTGTGCACATGACTTAGCACATTAAGGACTGCAGATTTAGGGGCAATAAACTAAGGCATTTGGCAAAAGAAATTACTAAGCAGCAAACTATTCAGGCTTTTATGTGGCTACTTTTAACTGTTTAAAATAAAATGAAAAAAGCAAAAAGAAGATTTAAACCAGAAAAGTAATTAAAAATAAACAGAGGCATTTGAAAAATTCTAAGCTTGTCTATGTGGTAGAAAATCCAAGATTCTAGGAGAATAAACCAAGGATATAAACTAGAAACTGCTTGCTAGTGAGATTAGTATGAATAAATGCAATCATCAAGATAATGAGAATCTTAAGGGTAGCTTCAAGGCTACCACTTTCAGCACAGTCCCAGTGATCTAGCAGACAACATGATTTTGGAGGATGAGTAAGGACATTCTCCATTGAATCACTGCCCTGGACCACCCTGAGTCTCTTTATCCTGCATTCTGGTGTAGCTATCCAACTGCTAGTCAAGTGACCTTATGTATAAATCAACTCATTGCTCTAGAAGACACAAGCTATCAAACTTGGCAGAGTCCCTATGTTGTTATTTCTGCAAGCCTGAATAATGTAAGATCTTGACTTACTGTTGCTTCCATTATTGAATTTTGAACTACTTTGCTAATTTCTACCTTTTGCAATGTGTGTCAGTTCTATGTCTGTCCTAACATTGAAGTTGTGAAGTAGAGAACTTGTTTTAATTTTATAGCTCATAGCTGGAGTGAATTTACCCCCCAGGATGATTTATGCCTTATGTGCCTGATTCACAAAATAATCTGAATTTTGGATTTTTTATTTGACACTGAAATTAATTAAGACTTTACAGACACAGAGCTAGAAAACATGTATTTTCCATGTGTTAAAAACATGAAATTGGGGCTGTGGTGAAAAATGCTGTCGTTTTTATGTCTCCCCCAAATTTCATGAGTTCCATTTAATTCTCAATTTCACATATCAATGATATTTGGAGATGAGGGTTTTGTGAAGTAATTAGGATTAGATGAGGTCATGAGGGTGAGGTTTTATAAGCAGATGGAGGAGGCCCAACCTGGCACATTTATTTTCTCACAGAATCTCCAGAAGATAGCATCAGCATGTTCTTGTGCTTTCTGGAATCCAAAACTGGGAGACAAGTAAACTTTCAGGTTTTAAATAAACTTTTGTTATCCAGGTTCTTGTTACAGCAACAGCAACTGGATTAAGAAAGCATAATTACTATAATAGATTGCAGAATGAAACTACCAGAGTAGACTGACTCACACAGTCCTATGGTTTGTCATGGTGTTCCTAGAAGAAAAAATGGATGAAGTCTAATATATTCTGGTTTCAATTTTATAAGCAGAAAAGTGCCAGGCCAAATGAACAAAAGTCTAACTCTAATCATAAAAAAAAAAAAAAAAAAAAAAAAAAAAAAAAAAAAAAAATAGAGTTAGTGTCTCTCAATCAGTTCCCAGGCCTGATGCAATTTACAGACAAAGAACCACCTGAATAAAGGGAAAAATGAGTGCCTTCATGAAAGCTCCATAGTAAAATGCCCAAATCTATACTGTTAATTTTCTACCAGCTCTATTAAAAAGAACTATGCGTTAGGGTAAAGGAAATGGTGGGATCATTGGGACACTAATTAGCTCTATTCTTTAAGCAGACATTGACTCCATGAAATCCAAGTCATCACTGTGGTCAACTAATTGAAGATCAAATTTACAGGGATCAGTAATCACTGGGGTTTAGCTCAAGTTTATATCCAAGTGGGTACCAAGAGATTAGAAACTTATCCTACAGTAATTTTCTCAGTCTCAAAATGCACAAGTGAAAAAAGTTAACAGTTTGCAGAATGCTCATGTTTGTTTCCTGACCTGTAGTGTGAGGGCTAATATGATTGCAAAGTCCAAGTGAATGCCATTTGAACTGCCTCTGCTTCCTGGTTATAGTGACATACACCTATAATCTCAGAGGCTTGGGATGCTGAGGCAAGAGGATCCTGAGGCAGGAGGATCCTGCGTCAGGAGGATCACAAGTTTGAGACTGGCCTCAGTAATTTAGCCAGGTCATTAAGCAATTAGTGAGAACTTGCCTCAAAATAAATAGATAGATAGATAGACAGATAAGTAAATAAATAATTAAACAAACAAATGGGCTTGGGATGTGGCTCAGTAGTCAATCAACCCACGGTTTCAATCTCTGATCTCCTTCCCCAAAAAACAAACAAAAAAAAAAAGAAGAGAAAAAAGAACTGCTTCTACTTCAGAAATATCACATATAAATAAGGAAAACAAAGATTAATTCCTTTATCATTAACTTGAAAGATGCTGGGGTAGTGAGTTCATCTATATTCCCACTAAACTCGTCTTCTGTGTAGTCTCTGCAGAATACAAAAAGATATCAGATACTGGAATAGATTATCTTAAACTAAATTAAGAAGTGACCCAATTTTATCTTCAGTTAAAAATATGACTTCATTTTTTGAGTAAATTATCACACTCCCTTTTAACTGGTACTAAACTATTAATGTGAAAGATTCATTTTTGCTCAATTTTCTTGTTAATAAAGCCCACTAGAAGCTAGCTTGGATTTAGCTGGTAAATTCAAAAATGTATTTCCACTGTCCTACCTCAGGGTCATATCAACTCCCCAGCCTTATGTCATACTTAATTTTGTAGTGATATTCCGGTTGATGATTGTTATATTCCACAAAATATTACATTGGTGCCTAATGTTGATTGTACTAAACTGATGAGACCTTGATGATGAGAAGTAGCAACTGCTCTAGATTTACTAGTAAGACATTTGCATGTGAGAGGGTGATATTCAGCATCAGTGAACCCTCAATGTTTTTTTGCTTCAGTGAGATTTAGAGGTCTAGGTATTTGAAAGGCATTTTGAAATATCCCTTTTTAGGTGAAGAATAAGTTGGTATATTAATGGCTTCTCCCTTCTCCTCCAACCAAGAAAAAGGCACCTGGCCTAGGGGGGCAATTTGTGTTTTGGAGACAACGTATTTCTCATTTGTGAAATTTCATAAAGTACATGATTCAGTCCACGTTCTGAGTGAACCCATAACAGCAGAGGTTCCAAAACTGGCCCAGGCTGTTGTAAAAGCTGCTCTGCAGCTTATGCCATACAATACAATAGATGCAATGATGCTTACTGTCACTGGAAGATAGGGATGCCTTTTGTAGTTTTATGTAGGTTCTTTATTCATGAATTGCAAAGCTTTGTTATTCTCATAAATAACTGCTCTCCTTTCCTAGGGAGAGATTTTGGCCTGCTTTTTGGCTGTAGGAGAAACTGAGCACTTAATCATGGTCAAGAAAATCACCAGGTGACCTGAACTGTCCATAATAAACTGACCTATCTTACCCATAGGTCATAGAGTTTGGTCCACAATATCATCACCAACTTCGACCTTCATCATCAAATGAGTACAATTAGTAGGGCTCAAATAGATCTGGAAGGTACTACTATACAATTAATATGGGAGATATGCTCATTATTGCTATTTCTGCTACATTACCCTCTCCAGCTCAACTTGGACTTTTGGTTTCATGACAAGTTGCCTTTAATTAATTCACAAAGGAAGGAAGACTCAGAAGGTACATGATTCAGGAAGTCATCAGGTTCCTATTTCTGAAGGACAATGGAAAAGAGAAATTATCTAGCACAGAAAATTTCAGTGACTAAATGTTGGCTACACAGGTTTTTGGGAATAAAAAATAACTAAATGTGGGATTTTATATTGATTTATGTATGCACTGTGGCAAATGATTAGGCAAGAAAGTCAGGGATGTGAAATGAATATAAGAAATCTGATGACAAACTAATTTGGAAAATAAGTTACTGAAAAGACCTCTTCTAATGTGCAAGTATTTCTCAAACTTTCTGGTAAAGAACAAAAACTAGCTAAGGTGCATGCTGAAGGCATTGCATAATGTACAATAGAAGATAGTTATAAATACAAGGTATGAATAGGTTACCAGTTACTGAAATGAGGGCTAGAACTGTCATACACATTCCCTTCTTATATTATTAAGAATGTATTTCACACATATATGTATAATTATATATAATATTTACTATAAAATTTTCATACATACTATATATAAATGTCATTTTCCTATATTTCCCCTGTGTGACACAAGAAATATTGACTTTATTTCAGTACTTTAGTATTCTAATATTACATAATCATGCTTAACTTATGTAATATCATGAGAAAAATAAACATCAAAAAAGAATATTGCCTTTTGTTCTGGGAAAAAGAATGTGTTCTCTTTTAGTAGAATGTATGATACTTGTGTTCAGTAAGGAGTAATTATGATCTTGGTATTGTTGTTATTTGGATACTAAGTATGAGAGTGCCTAGCTACAGAGGTTGGGTTTGTGATGGTTAATTTTATGTATCAAATTGACTGAGTAAAGGATGTCCAGGTAGCTGGTAAACATCATTTCTTGGTGTATCTTTAAAGTTTATCAAAGAGATTATCTGACAAATTAGTACACTGAGTAAATAATAGACTGAATAAAGATTGTATGCTATTATGATTGTGGGGAATTATCATATAATTCATTTAAAGTTTCAATAGAACAAAAATATAAAGTACAGAAAATTTATCTCTAGTGGATCTGAGACTTTAATCTTCTCTGCCTTCAGGCATTGTGGTTCATTGTTCTGAGGCTTTCTTCTTAGTATTTCAGACACAGATCAAATTACACCAACAGAGCCCTTGGTTCTCCAGCTTAGAGAGAGAATAGAGGATGGGACATTTCCATAATTATATGAACCAACTTTCATGACAATTTTCTCGTCTTCCTTTTCTTTCTGTATATTTAAACATGTATCTTTGTACAGATTTGCACATCATAATACAAATATATACTCATAACCTATATATACATTTATACATATATACACATATATACATCCATGATTCACACACACACACACACACACACACACACATATATATATATATATATATATATATATATATATATATATATATATATATATATATATATATAGGTTTTCCGTGGAGACTCCCTACTAATACAAATATTAAACCTGAAGGCTAGTGATATTTTATTCCTTTTTATTCTATCTATATCAATGTTTGAACTCTGCCTTCTTTATTCAGAGTTGTCAAGCATGCTATTCTGTACCTCACCCTCAACAATAGGATAGCTATTTGTTCAAAAATAACATGTTGATCTTATTTCAGAATCTTCTTTGATATAGAAGTTACAGAAGTATTGTGCTTATAATATTATTTAAAAGGAATTTTTTTCTTCTATGTTCCAGGGATGTTTCTTTTTTTTAATTTTATTTTTTTATTAGTTACACATGATATTACAATGATCTTGGCAATTCATATACTTGAATAATTGGGGTATAGTTTCTCATTTTTCTAATTGTACAGATTGCACAATCACACTGTTCATTGAGTAAAAGGAATTTTTTAAAAGAATGAAAACATACAAATTACCTCCTGGAACAAATATTTATTATCTTAGCATAGCCTATATATTACTACATGAAAATATCACTATATTGGATATGGATATATATATATATATATATATATTATGTTTATATATTTATATATGTTTATAATATGTTAATTTGTTACATATTATATATATATGTATATATATACATATATATATATATATGTGTGTATATATATATACATACATATATATATGTATGTATATATATGTATATATATATATATATATATATATATATATATATATATATATATATATATATATATACACACACACACATACACACAGGAGTTAAAGATGTACCAATTTTTGAATAGATGTTCTCAAAATGAATTATTGTTTTCTCTCTGTATATTATTAAATGATCAATACTGAATCAAGGACAGAAAAACGATGTTAAATGAATTATGTCACTATATTTTAATGGAAAATTAGAAAATTAAAAATGTCACAATATTTTAAAACTAGAAAATGTATTTATGTAAGGTTTAATAATAAATGCCTTTACTACACAAATAAATGCAGTACAGAGGAACTAAAACAGGTATAAATTAATAAAAATAGTGTGTATTTGCAATGTTTTTTAAAATAAATAGCTATTAAAGGTTACTATAAAAATAATCTAATCTTCTTGTAATCTTTTAAATAGGAAGATTGTTCCTTGAAAATCACCACTCAAATAATTGAAATCATTCTGCCCACTATCTTGTTATTATTATATATGATTTTCTTCAAAATGTTTTTCAATTTAGTATCCATATTTCAGATAGATGATTAAAATAAACTAATTCATTATTATGTTAGTTGTAAATAAAACAAAACATACAAAATGTTCAGTTTTTTACTGATCAGTACTATTCTTTAAAGGTAAAGTTCATGCACTCATTGCTAATTTGTACAATTGCTTATTATCACATGTGAGCCAGAGGAAATCTTAAAATTTCAAGTCAGTTAGCTGGACATTTCTATAACCACCATATGTTATGGAAATAGTAAACAATTAGGTGAACAATCTCAAAGTTCTTATATAGTGTCAATATCTACTATTTGCTAAGTTTCTCTGCATAAAAAGTTGCTAAAATATCCACATTACTATTATCTTCTAAGTAATGGTTGAGTACATGTAGACTTACTAATATTATAGTAAAATTTGCATTTTAATTTGTTGTCATCTTGGTTTTCTCTATGATATTCAAAATTTAAATTCTTAAATTTACAATTCAACTTAAATTTTAGTGCAAATACATACAAGACATGTTTATAGACTGAATGAGTGCAATGTTCTTTCTAGAATATCTATGAATAACTTAGCAGCTATGCTTCACTGTTCAATATTCATATAAATTACTTTAAAAATTAAAAGCTGGACAAATGGTGCACACATGTAATCCTGGCTATTTGGAAAACTAATGCAGTTGTTTATGTAAGGCAGGAGGTTCATGACTTTGAGGCCAGCCTATGAAATTTAGTAAGATCCTGTCTAAAAATAAAAAAAAAAAATTGGAGCTAGGATTGGACCTCAGTTATAGAGCACATGATTAGAAGGTGCAAGGATCTAGGTTCAACTCCAAGAAAACACACACACACACACAAAAAAAAAAAAATAGGAAAGAGAAAGAAAAAAGTAAAGAAGTTGTGAGTATATTTCCAATATGACATCAAAAATTCCCAGTGAAAACATCACACAAATTATTGTGCACAACATTTCCACTCTTGTTCTCTCTTTTAGAATTCCCTTTATTCCATTTCCCTCAATTCCAAATAACTATTGTTGGGTTCAACATGTACCTCAGTAGTAGAGTGCTTGCCTAGAAGGCTGTTGGGCCTGGATTCATTCACCAGCTTCTTAAACACATGGACAGTGGAATGAATCTGATCTAAACTTTCCTGTGTACGTGTATGAATACCCCAGAGTGAAACTCACCATAATGCACATCCATGAGAAATTAATTAAAAAAAAAAAAAAAAACTAGAAGTAAATAGCAGTTAGAACAGTGAAAAAAGAGAACAAGTGAGGGGAGAGGGAAGAGAAAGGGGAAGTGCTGGGGACTGAATTAGAATAAAGCATATTTCATGAATATATAATTACGTCAAAAAAATCTTAATGTTTTGATGTTATGTATAACTAAGAAAAACCAATAAAAATAATTTAAAGATTAGATAAACAAATAAAAATTATTTGCTATTTTTTAACTCAGTGGAAAGATAGTAGAATGAATTGCATATTACTTTCCTATATCCATATATGAGTACACTACCAATGTAACTCCATATCATGTACAACTAGAAGAGTGGGAATGTATACTCCATGTATGTATAATGTGTCATATTGTCATGACAAGAACAAATTAAAAATGAACTAATGACTCCTTCACAATTGGCACCTTGCCAGTATTCTAGCTTCTTGCAGATATAATCACCCTACAATTGTGCTTGAAATCTTTTGCATGCTTGCATCTCTGTTTTTTTTTTTTTAATTTGTCCATCTTTCAGCTTTATATTTTGCCATCATGTATATAGACTATAGTGTATTTATCTATTAAATTATTTAATATTTGTTATGTATTCCTTTCTTACCCTGGCCTTTTAAAAATTAAAGTGTTGTTACAGATATATCGATGTGCTATTCATCTTATGATTTCACATGTATGTTACATATAATATGTATATGTTTTACATGTGAATATATAAAAATATATTAGATATAAATATGAGTGTATGTATATAAGTTTTGAATAAACACAAATATATACCTTATGTATGTTCATATATATAGATAAAGCTCTAAAATATAGAAAATGCTTTGTTTATTTGGTAGTCCAAATTTTCTGCCACACAATCTTATCTGAGCTTTCTCTTTTCAAGTAGTAACCAAGTAGTAGATGCAGAAATACAGATGTCTGTGAAGAGCCTGATGGGACCACCATCACCCTTGTGGTCAGGTCCATAGAAACCATACAAAACTTTGAAGCCAAATCCAAGTCAAGGAGAGCATCCCCCTCTTACAAGCAGAGTAAGATTATTTTCAAACAGCTGAAGAATAACAACACTCTCTCAGACTACAACACCCAGAAAGAGTCTACTTTGGACCTTTTTTCATCTGCAAGGCAGAATCATAAAATGTACTTCTGACAGCTTACCCACAAGCACAGCTGGGTCAATATGGTCTAACATAAGTTTCCATGTTGTCAGCTTCCACAAGAAGTAACATCACACTAGTAATTTCTGCTCCAAGAAGATAAAAAATTTGCTCAGAGCCACTCCTTCCTCTTCAGCATAGCCTCCTGCTTCAGCCACAGCTCTGAGACTTCATTGAGATTTCCCTTTAGTTGATTGTGAAGGTAAAAAATAAAAACAAATCCACTTTGATGGCATATATCTTTAAATGATTTTATATATATTAAAAAATTAAATTGTGTTTATGATTTATGAGAATTGAAATATTTTTAAAAATGAAATTCTTCTAAATTATATTATTCTATTTATATTTAAGGTACAGAAATGTATAGAACAAAAATCAAAAATTTCTATCCTTTTTTAACTGAGAAATATCACAGGTACTACTGGGCAGAAGGTCTCACTAATTGCTAAGGATCAACATGAAAGTGGGATCCTCTTGCCTCAGCCTCCATTTGCTGGGGTTACAGGCATGCACCACAGCACCTCCCTCATTACCTACTTTTAAAGTGATAGTCCAAAGATATTGAAATTTAATTTCTCAATAGGTGTTAGATCTTGAATTAAATGTCACTTCCAAATCCTGGGAATGTCTCTGGCTCCCCTCTTTCATATACACACAGATGAAATATCTCATAATTATATATATCATAAACATCATGATTGGTGGGATCATATTCTCACAATATATTTCTTGCTGAATTAACATAAGTCATTTCAAAGGAGAGCTTTCATCTTATTTGCTACATTAGTCAATCTAGTTGGTGTCTTAGGGTCAGCAATTGATTAAAGTAAAAGTTGTGCACATATACAAATTCTGTGTAACATATCTGTCAAATATAAGCTATAACTTAGTGTTTCTCTCTAAAACCTTGGTTTGATTTTAAATAACATGACATAAGGCTATATTTATGATATTTTCTTGAAAAGGTTATTGAAAAACAACTTGTATGCTTCTATATTTAACTATGACTGTTTACTGCCTCTGCTTGTATTTGTTTTCTTCTCTCAAATTCTCTGTAAATGGCAATTGAAATAGATCAAATTATATTCCATGCTTGTATGATGATGTCAAAATGAAAAACAATATTATACATAACTAAAATGCACTAATAAATAAAAAGGGTTTGATGCATTTTTATATAGTAAGGGGTAAATATAATTTATTTGAATTATAAAAAGGAGTGGGGTATTAACTGATGAGGTAATAATTTCTCAGTTATATGAGGACATAAAATAACAAACCATTTATCGAGACTTACTGAGAATTTACAATAATCAAGCAGATGACTAGTAAAATAGAAATAATAGAAAATTAGAAGCAGTCCCACACTTATAATCTTATATTTAAATTTGTCTAACTAATGTTTCAAATAACTACAAATAGTAAATAATTCTGAGACAACTGGTAAATCATTTAAAAAATTATGGTTTCTTAGTTTGAAATACATGCAACAAGTTGGAACTTGTTTTGTTTTTCAAAGTATAGGAAAAATATTAAATGAATACTAAATGTGTAGAAAAACACTGAATAATAGTTTAAATTAGGGAAGGGAAGAGATTTTTAAGGCACAAAAAGAACAAGCCACCAAGAAAAAAATAGAAATTTTGAATAAATTAGCATTAAATGTCTGAATAGTAAAATGTATATGAACAAAGCAAAATAAGATACTGTATACAGACAAATGCAATTAAATAATATTCAGAAACACCAAAAGAAATTAATGCTATTATCCAATCTTTTGGATCATAAAGAAATCCAATGCTAACCCAATCTTTTGCTATATCTGAATTTCACAGGATGGGTAATTTATAAAGAATACATACAACATTTTTTTTTTATCCATTCATCCACTGATCTATACACAATAGCAAAATTATGATATCAATCAAGATTCCCTTCAGTGGATTTATGGATAAAGAAAACATGGTATATTATGCAGCCATAAAAAATATTGATGATTTTTAAAGGGAATTTTAAAAGTTTATTGAATATAATGTATTATGTATTCTCTATATAATCTTTGAGTGGATAGATATATAGGTAAACATGACAATGATTGATACAATATAAACTAACACTCATTAAATCTGTGTTTTCAGTATCTTGACATAGAATTTAAAATATTTTGGCAAATTGTTGTGAGCCAGGTTTTATGGGCAGTGACTAAACAGACTCCATTTTACACTGAGACTCCATATCATGTAAGAAATGCTTCTCCCATGGGAACATTCTGCCTCTGTACTCATCAAGAGTTACGTAGCATATCATGTTTGGCAACACAAAATGGCAATTCTTATACAATGAAAAATTGTTCTATTTTTTAGTTCCCATTTTTCTTGAACAGTATACCTTGTTAGAGATTAACTATCTAGACATTAGTAACCACACTTTAACTTGTACTCAGGTAGGGTTGTTTTGACCCACTTCCTCTGCTGTTTATGATTTTACATCTCATGACATTTGTTTATGGTTTTGAATGATAGCAACAGCCACTTATGATTAATATGGTTTTGGACTACTCAAATCCCAGGAGGGGCTCAAAGGGTCTACACCTGCTCCTTGGCCCAGCAGTTGGTGGATCCAGACCACCAGCTGGTGAATAAAATTTCCGTCTCCTGATCAACTCAGTAATATATTGCAATCTCACCATAACAAAATACTAAATCAATTTTTAGCTTTTGCTAAAAAAATTTTGTTAAATATATTTTATATTGTAGCCATGCTAAGTATTTGATGGTTGAATTTGGTATACTTTTATATGTACAAATATTTTATGAAAAAATCATGCTTGAAATATTTAGTGAAAATAGGTTTTAAGTATATATCCTATACACTGACATCAAATTAAAATGAAATTCTATTTATAATAGTCTGTAAAAAAATTGCCCCCTGTGATGATACAGCAGACTGAATCATAGAAAATATGGAAGCATAGGAAAAAATGTGGTAATTATGGACATCCTTGTTAGAGTAGAAAACAATAGTCAGAAAAGTTTTAAACTAAATTTCTTTCTGTGTTTTATGATCTATAGAAAAATCTGTAATGAAAATAATTGAAAACATTTAAGTCCATTTCATTGAATAATTAAAATTACCATTTGGTCATCAATCGCTTCTCAACATACCTTAATAAAACAAAAATGAAATTTTTTCTCAGATATCATGGTAGCCTGTATTTAGTTTCCATAATAACAATGAAATAGAGGCTATTTTTGTTAAAATATCAGAGGGACATTATATCTGTATTTATGATGTATGGGGAAAGAGCCCAAGTAATGAAGTAAGAAGATCTGTGATTTTTTTAGTATAACCTAACTTAGCCTGTATTAATATTTTGTTGTGGAAGTAATTTTGACATAAAGTTAAAAACAAAAATCAATTTTTACTATATATGCATTCTATAGTTATTATTTTTAAGATATTTTACTACCATAAAGTCATATACCTTGGTGAACATGCAAGAAAGTACATAATAATGATGAATTTTAAAATATTAAATGTGAAAATGAAAAAGAAAAAAAAAAACACAAAATTATCCTGCTGATTTGCTCTGCTGTGTCTTTATTATAATAAATACATTACTTAAATTATTCCATTTGTTACATTCCAAAAATAGCTATTATTTACATCTATACTAATGTGCATTTATTTTTACCTATGAAAAAATGATTAATAGTAGGTACTAAAATTGTACATAAAATATAATGTAGATTTCTTCTATAGTTTCTCCACATAGAAAATAATGAAGGAACTTACTACTAGTTTTAAATATTAACCATTCTACCAACAAAATATTTGATTTTGCAAACTATACAATAATTATATCTTTTAATTTTTTCTCTAAATTATAAATTTTTTTACCCTTGAATCTTTTCTTCTTAGCCACTTTTCACCCCTGGTCGATGTGATCCACATATATTCTGTAAATCTACACTATAGAAAACATGATATTACTTGAAAGTGGAGAAAAGAAATAATTGTTAATATACACATATCTATTCTTAATAGCTGTGTTTATTAATTAAATGTATAAAAACTACTTCAAAACATTGACTTTATGCAACCATGATTTATTTTTTCTTCAGTGTTGTGGGTTGTATGCAGATTCATGAGAGCATATTGTCCAACATGGCTGTAAGCACAGATCTTTGACTTTAGCTGGGGTGAATGGAGAGTGAGAAAACTACGTTTCTCACTCCATGTAGTTATTCATGCTCTCTATCCAAATTATCTCTTATCAGCATTTTAAATCATGTTCCAAGCATCTCCCTGAGCAAAGAATGTTTTATGACCAACTACAGGTTTGAGAATCAGAGACTTCCTCTTGATTGAAGTAGTGGTAAAATCACATTTCAAACAAAAAGATACACAAATATAGAAAACAATTTGACATGTTTTCTGTTTACCAAAGAATGTTACCTGGCATTAAATTAGTCACATTTGTTATTCTGGTTGCTGCTGTTGTCTGTTCTCTATATTCTCCTGTAAAAAGAAAAATAATATTTCCCCTACCTGCAAGAGAATTTTCTTTAAAAAGCTCAAAGTTTGACCTAGTTTTGGGAAGTGTCCTTATATCTTGGGAATTCCTTCCTCTAATATATCTGCTCTCTTCTGGTGAAGGCAACAATTATCTGGTGATACTGGGTATTAAGTCTTGGCCTCTTTGTAATATTCTGTCTCAACTTTGAAGGTCCATGTTTGTTCCAGTACTGTCTGTTAATATGAAGGATTTGTTGTGACTTCATTAGAGTTCAGATTCTTCCTCTGTTGAAGGAGGCTTTCATCAATCCCTTGATGGTTAGTTTCTGAAAATGTTCTTCAATAAACAGCATGCAAAACATTTATTTTAATAATTTATTTTATTAGGATCACCAGGCTCAGTACTCAGAGGCTGAGTAAGGAGGATTGTGATTTCAAAGCCAGCCTCAGCAACTTAAGAAGGCCCTAAGCAACTTGGCAAGACCCTGTCTCAAAATAAAATATTTTTAATAGTACTGGAGATGTGAATCATTGGTTAAATGCCCTGAGATTCAATCCCTGGTACCAAAAGAATTTATAATAATAATAATAATAATAATAATAATAATAATAATAATAATAATAATAATAATAATATCTTTTAAAAGGGAATTATAAATAATGCAGGGGTTAATTTATATAATAATATACTCATAGAGTACAAATTGATTCGTTTCAATTTATATTCAATTCCAAATTTTTCCCTCCCTCTTGCTGTTCATTCCTACTACATGTCTCCCCACTATTTATTCTTTATTTTTTATTTTTTTGCAATTGGTGTTTAAAGATATACATAAAGCTGTAATTCACTATGGCATATTCATATCTGTACTTAGCATAATTTGGTCAACTTAATTCTACTGACTTTTCCTGTCACTTCTTCTTCCCCTCAATCCCTTCCTCTACTCTACTGAAATCCCTTCTACTTTCTGGAGTTCCTCTTTTTTTTTTTTTTTTTTCCCTTGCTTTGTTCTAGTTTCTTCATGAGGGAGATATTCAACTCTTGTCCTCCTGAGTCTGACTTATTTTACTTAGCATGAGTGTTCTGCAGTTCCATCCACTCACGAGCAAACATGATAATTTCATTCTTCTTTATGGCTGAGTAAAACGCCATTGTGTATATATACCACGTTTTATGTACCCATTCATCCTTCCATAGGCACTTGCACTGGTTCCATGACTGGGATATTGTGAATCATGCTCCTACAATCATCAATGTGGCTGTATCACTCTAGTGTGCTGATTTTATTTAGTTTTTTTTTTTTTCTTTTTTTTTTTTTTTAATATGGGGGTTGTATTTATTTGTTATAAAAGGAATGAAGATGAGAAAATT
Source organism: Marmota flaviventris (assembly GCF_047511675.1). NCBI lineage: Eukaryota > Metazoa > Chordata > Mammalia > Rodentia > Sciuridae > Marmota > Marmota flaviventris. Next base: position 4,200,400 of record NC_092519.1, read on the forward strand.
TTAAAAAAAATGTTTACTAATTCATTCATAATATCAACAAACACATTATATCTTAACATAAAATCTATCTTTTATGAAAAAACTGCATTTTCCAAACTAAAAAATATGAAGAAATAAAAAGTTTGGATTTACATTTTTAAAATCTTTCAGTAACCAGCTTGGTAAAACACTGAACTTTTATATGTTTTCTTCTGCATTCTATCTGCTGCATTTATCTTGTTTTTGTAGAAGTATATGAAGAAAATACATTGCAAAGAGAAATACAAGGAAAGGGATGTATATGTTAATGACCTTACTAGAGAATTGACATTCTTCCTTCTGATTTGCTACCTTACCAACATCCAACAAGTTGTAATTTCTTAAAGGTTAGTTGCAATATAGAATATGAAATAATAGCAATGAACTTTTCAGATTCTATTACATTAAAATCCATTGATTCATTTTGTAATTTGGCTGGGTCATCTACCCCTGTGTGATTTTATAATGTCAGGCTTTGGTCATTTGGAAAATACTGGTTCGCTGAATTATTCAAAATTCTCAATGAAAAAAGTCAAACTTCTTCATGTCAATATTTCATTACTGAGTCATCAGAAAATGTCTTCAAATTTTGAAAAGCTGTTATGTTCACAGTGACAGAGAACTTTTTTGGGGTTTTAATTTTAATTTGGAAGTTTGAATTTTATCATTGGCAAAAAGCACTATTATTGCCCTAGAAGTATCAGATTTATCTTGCTCATTTGGGGGGAAGAAGAAGAAGAAGAAGAAGAAGAAGAAGAAGAAGAAGAAGAAGAAGAAGAAGAAGAAAAAGGAGAAGGAGAAGGAGAAGGAGAAGGAGAAGGAGAAGGAGAAGGAGAAGGAGAAGGAGAAGAAGAAGAAGAAGAAGAAGAAGAAGAAGAAGAAGAAGAAGAAGAAGAAGAAGAAGAAGCCTTTCCAAATACCCATCTAAATAACCATGGTTTTGTCAGTTATTCTCCAGTAAAAAATTATGTTCCATGACAAAGGTGGCTAATTCAGCTTGCAATGGCAGCAGCCTTTTACATGATGTTCAACACTTCCAGGAATTAGAAAATGCAAATTATAACTACACTGAGATTCCATCTGACTCCAGTCAGAAAGACAATTATCAGGAACACAAGTAACAATAAATATTGTTGAGGATGTGGGGGAAAAGGTTCACTCATACATTTCTGGTGAAACTGCAAATTGGTGCAACCACACTGGAAAGCCATATGGAGATTCCTTAGAAAACTTGTTATGGCACCACCATTTGACCAAATTATCTCACTCCTCAGTTTATACCTGAAGGACAGCGGTAGTCCCACCAACAGTATATGAGTGTACCTTTTTCTGCACATCCTTGTCAATATTTAATATTATTTGTATTCTTGATGATTGCCATTCTGACTGAAGTGTGATGAAATGTTAATGTAGTTTTGATTTTTATTTTCCTTATTAGTAGGGATTTTGTACAGGTTTTCATATATTTGTTAGCCACTTGAATTTATTCTTTGAGAAATTTCTGTTTATCTTGTTTGCCCGTTTGTTGATTGAGTTGTTTCTTGTTGTTGGTGGTGTTGGTTTTGATGTTAAATTTTTTGAGTTATTTGTATATTAGTGGTATTAATCCCCTATTGAAGGAGCAACTGGCAAAGTTCTTTACCCATTCTGTAGGCTCTCTCTTCATGCTCTTAATTTTTCCCTCTGCTGTGCAGAAGATTTTAATTTGATGCCATCCCACTTATTGATTCTTTGTTTTATTTTTGAGCTTTAGAAGTTTTTTTAAGTATATTTCCAGGAACCCAATGTAAGTTACTCCCTCATTAAAATGCATTCACCCTGTTCTCAATAACATCAAAATTATTTTTTTCATTTCGGGCGCTGGGCCGATAATTAATAATCTCATGTACTTTATTAGGTCCAGGAACAGATAAAGCTCATTACGTGTAAGATCACTATCTCTTGATTCAAGGCAGTGAAAGAAAAGTCATATTTATCCAACTTGCATATTTTCAACATGCAAAAGTAAGACAGAAAGTGAGACTGGAAGCAAATAATCACAATACACGTTTGAGTAAAACAATGGAGGAAAAAGAAGCAATTATGAAATCATTGGGATATGATCAGCTACCTTCTACATGATTCCTGGTTTATTGTCCTCTAACTTTTTACTTTAAATTCAAATAAAATCTTGAACTTGCCTACTGATTTGATGTTCCCTTTTTATAAGAATGTCCCAAGATCATAGTTGGTAATATTCCATCCAAATTAATTTCTGTAGATATTTGGGGCTCGGATTCACTTTTGTAACTTAAACAAATTAGTATTTTTTAATACAATTTGTCATTACATCCATTCATAGTAATCTCTTAACAACTATGAAGTATGTTTGAGTATATTCCCTATATCAAAAGTCACATTCACATATTTTAATGAAACAGAGTTTTTTTTAATTTATTTTTTACCTTGGATCACATGCCTAATTGCAATCAGATGATATTTTTTAGAGTCTTAAATCTTTTTTTTCCTCCAGCTAAATTTCTCGGCTTCACACCATGTTAAATCTTTTAAATGCCTCAAGCATGTTACAAGCTTATAATTTGTTGTATTATAAATTTGCTTTCCCTATTTGGAAATTGTGTTGAGTAGAAATAACAGAGATGAAAGAGCCTTTATAAACTCCTTAAAACTAAACAATTCTTTCTTTTTGCTTAGTTCCCTCTTGCAATAATGATCATATTTAGCTAGTAAAAGCCAAACAAAATTTTTAATAAGCAAATGGTCTTTTAGTATCTGCACTATTTTGCATGACACTGCAAGCAATATTTTGCCAGATATTTTACTACTACTTAACCTAGATGTTATTTTTTCAGACTTTTATTTCCATTTCCTCACTACCTTTTAGTTTTTGCTAACTTTTCCCTTGCCAGTATTCTATACTTTTAAATGTATTTGTCATCATTTCTCTAGTATGAGGCTGGTGCTTGGGACCCAAATCAATGACATACACTTGGGTTTTGTTAAGAGAGTATCTCACTTGTAGACCCCAATTTACATATTTGCTAGCAATTGCTGTGAAATAAGCAACCTCAACATACATCGTTTCAAAACAAAATATTTTACTATCTCTTAGGATACTTATGGTTATCTGAGTAGTTCTGCTCCAGGGGAGAGCTTGTTACAAGCTGACAATTGAGCATGGCTTCAAATAGGATATATGATGGCTAGAAATAATCTCCTGGCTCCTTCATACCATGTTTGAAGATTCCAAGCAGCCACAAATGACAAGTCATAGTGCAAAGCATGAGTCCAACCTACAGTTCTGTCATATATACCAATGGTGCACTGGTCTGCGCAAGCAAAATGGCAAGTTGCACTCTACCTATTCACGAAACAAGAAGAAAATCTGCTTAGTAAAATTACATGTGTGAAAGAATGAGGGGAACTTTCACAAGGTTTTTTTTACATCTGATAGTGTATCAAAAAAGGATTCCCCTATCATAAGATTAATTTTTATGTTGCTAACAATAATAAACCCATTCATCAATCAGCAGCTTGAGATATGAGAGAATGTTGTGCTTTCCATGAATTGTGCATTTTAGGAAGTCACATTCTGCATGAGCAGTATGAAATTAATATTTTCAATATCTTATTATCGAAACTATTATTCATTTTAATAGTTTTATAATATCTCTAGATCATAGTCTTGAAACCTTCATGTTTTCATTGCATACCTAATTTTAATAAAATTATTTAACTCCTAAATAATGTTGATGCTAGCATTATAATATTCCTTTTATTATCTTTTACTTTTCTTTCACCAACACAAATGCTATTTCTCTGGGCCTTATTATCTCAATACCAAAACTAAAAGCAGTTTAGATATTCTTTCTTATATTTATCCCTGGGAAAGTGGTGTTAAGTTTTTCAAGATAAAAATTCTTCTTATTATTATTAAAATGTGGAATGGAGGATATGAATTGTTGGACATATTAAAGACACAGTTAAAAACTAAGCACATTTTTCATAAATCAATCCTGACATTCAAGGTCACTAAATACCTGCACAGTTTTCCTCTTATTTTTCTTTTACATATTTTTGTTTTTCTGCCTTGGTCCATATAAAATTTATTTATATGCATCTAATTGTGATTTCCTGCTGCACTTCTCGTACACTTCCAACATATTCTCTTCTCATTTCTTCCACAGTACTCTTTATTGCAATTTGTTTTCCAAATATGAACATCCATTCCAATCACTAACAAATAAATCATAATTTCTGTAAGTTGACCTTTTTTTCAGATTTAATACATCTTATTATAAATCCTCTCACTATTAAAACCATTATTAGCAATAGATACAAATTATTTCTCATTGAGATCTTAAAGATCCATTTAGAACTTTTCATGCACTATCAAAACATTAATATTGAATTTTATCCACATTTCAGTCTTTTAGAATTTCTATTCTCAACTCCATTAATATATTTGTAAGTGACAATGACCTCTAAAATATTTATCCCATATTCTTCCACATAATGACTTATATGATAACTTTTCTAATTATGCAAATTTCTATTCAAAAACCTTCAAAACTTTATCAACCTCTAGCCAACTCAGTGGTGCAAACCTGTGATCTCTGTGTCTCAGGAGACTAAGGCAGGAGGAGGTCAAAGATAGTCTCAGCAATGGTAATGTTCTAAGCAACTGAGTGAGACCCTGTGTTTATATCAATTATAAAAAAAATAGGGCTGGGGATGTGACTCAGGGATTAAGTGCCCCTGAGATCAATCCCTGGTATCCACCACCCCCCCCAAAAAAAAAAAAAAAAAAATCAACTTTATCTCTCTCCAAGTAAGGCAAAATTTCTAAACATGGCATTTAACACAGGATTTGATCAATGCAACACTATTTTTTATTATGAAATAATCTGTTTTACATTCTTGATATACCAACCTAGGAAGCATAACATTTTCTTTGACTTATTTCTTCCATAGTATATTTCACAGAAGAGTACTGCTAAAGAGCTATATGTAGTTCATAATATCATTTTCAAACATGAATTTAGGAGGTTGATCGCTGTTTTATGACTATGATGTTGTTATAACTTATGCACATGATATCTGTGTCAGCAGCATTATGATATTATTGGTTTAGACTGTGTTCAGGTTCTCATAGAGAACCAAATATTTCCTTGGATAATTTTGCAAATCCAAAGTTTGTGATTTCTCCTACTAAGAAACTTACATTTATATTTAATTCTCACTTTATTGATTCTAGACAATCATTGTTGTGCTTAAAATCCTTTTGAAAACTGTGTTATCTGCTACTTTCATTTTGTACTATCATTGAATTTGGGCACTGTAACTTTAATACATTTTCATAGGAATCTTTGATTAAAATGTGTATGGCAAAAATTAAAGAGGGCTCTTTGTCAGAGTTAAGAAATAAAAAAAAATGTATTCTGAATCATTAAATCAGTTGCATTCTTTGCCCAACATTTTTATAAACTGTTGGGTAACCTACCCCATCAAAGTCTTCAGACATTGTCAGTATATCTCTATTGAATTATTATTTCTGTTTCTATGTTGCACTGTTATTTTTCTGTGACTCTAAATATATACATATATAATCTGATGCTTATATGTCACATGTAATGTATGCTATTTTTCCTCTTCTGTATTATTCATACTTTTTTTAAATTTCAATTTTAGCCTGGATTTTTTTTTTTTTTTTTTTTTTTTTTTTTTTTTTTTTGCTTATCTGGCATCTGGTTCATGCTGTGGCCAGTATTATGCTCAAATAATCTATTTTTAATTGCCATTACTCAGTTTTAATTCAAAAAATATATATATTTGATTCGTTGTTGTTTAGGAGTTAAATTTTCCATTCATTATTTACTTTTGGGACACAGAACTCCTAATAACTTTCATATCTACATTTGTTAATTGTGGTAGGTTGTTTATCTTGGATTATGGTTCCAGCATCTACTTATATTATTTTTTTCCATTCTGTCATCTTTTTTGTATGCCAAATCACTTTTGTTTTAATTGAGAGTATATTGTGTGAGTTAGTTGAGGCAGAAGGTGAATATTAAGAAACTGGTTCCTGCACCTGTTGATGCTCACAAACCTGAGTTCTGTAGAGTAGGTGTGCAAGCTGGAAAATCAGGCAAAAGCTGTTTTTTCCAGTCTCTTAATAAGATTTTCTTTTTCTCCAGGAAAACTTTGCTTTTCCTCTGAAGGTCTCAAAAATTAGATAAGTGATATGAAGTCCACTCACATCATTACAGATAATCTGCTCAATGTAAAGTTAACTGATTATCAGTATTAATCACATATAAAAAATAACTTCACAGCACCACATGGATTAGTGTTTGACCAAACAATCTGGTACCATAGTATATTCAAATTTACATAAAAATAACCATTAAAATTACATATAAAGACTTTCAGTTTTGTTTTTATCATACATAGAAGGATAATGCTATTCTCTGGAAGGAACCAAAACTGAAAGAATATTACATTAATACTGACCTAGGCCAAGGAAGTAATCTTTAAACTATTTTTTTAGTTCATTCTATTTTGATTCTGTTATGTTCAGTTTTATAATATTTAAGAATAATAAATATTAATATTGCTATATAATTGAATTTATTCTTCTTTGAAAGCATTAAATTCCAATTTCTGTTCCTTTTGAACTCTGAAGATAACACACACACACATTGAAAGAAAAAAAAAAAACAGAATTTCTTTATTGATACTTTCCCCTTGAATTTTAACACCCTGTTCTGCACAAAAATATTTATACATATTGCAAAATGGCTGGAAGACAGACAATCTGCTTTTCCTGCTCGTATCTTTGGCCTTCACGTTTTCTGGCACCTTTGCATGCTCAAATTTTGGTTAACCTGATAGTCATAAATACCAATATGGTCTCTTCCCTCGCCAGTGAAAGTCAATGAAATCTCTCTCTCTCTCTCTCTCTCTCTCTCTCTCTCTCTCTCTCTCTCTCTCTCTCTTTCTCTTCATCTAGAAATTGCTGCTCATAATCTCACTCCATCTGAAGGATTATAAATTCTCTTCCTTGGTTTCCTTCTGTCTTGGATTGTGAATCATCAAACACTGATTGTCATAGGAGCTTTCTAATGGACTTATTATTCAATGTTCTTTTTCTTCATATTTTATTTGGCTCTGCATAGGAATATTGGACTTTCAGAATTTTACCTTAACACATTTTTTTTGGCTCCCAAATTAAACTCAGAGACTTTCAGGATGAAGTTAATGGTAATTAGTTCTATTATTGGAGATGGAATGTTAACAAAGTGGCTGGAAATTGTTTATGAAATAAAGTATGTTACAAGAAACAGATATGGAGAGAAGAGTGCTGTGGCTCAACAGCATTGAAAGGTGAGCTCTTGAATATCAAGCATTGACTGAAAGTTTATGGAATGTGTGATGCATTCTGTGACCCCATGAAAAAAGCACATTCAGAGACTAAAGGTGTCTATTGGGCATAAGTACAATAGAAGCTTCTTTGCTTTGCTCAGCTTCACTAGTTTCCCCCAGAACTTGATGAAAGATTTACACACACACACACACACACACACACACACACACACACACACACACAATGATTATAATATTTATACGATTATAATATTTATTATAATGAATGTGGAAGAAAAAGTATTCTTAAACTAACAAATATTTAATGAATATCTACTGACTATAGTAACTGAAATGCATGCAATTTAATTTTGAGAAGGATAAATTATACAGATATTAGCATCAGTAAAAGAAATTTCATTGGCCACTTTCTTGATTCAAAATTCCCTAATAGCCAAGATCTTATTTAGTCTTCCACCCTGCTCCATATTTAGTCTTCTTTCTCAATTGCTTCTTCGTAGACTAAAGATGAGTGGTGCTATTTTTTTCTACTTTCCAATCCCAGCAGCTTTTTTAACTACTGTGTAGTGTCCAGTAAGTATAGACTTAAAAGAAAAAAAAAACAGCTCCACTTTTTGCTGTGAAGCAATAAGATCAGATTTGTCTCTGGAATTTTCTTCTCTTCTAAAACAAAAAATGTGGGGGAGCACATTTCATATCACCACTAGGGTATTTGTTGATCTAAAGATACTACATTTATTTTGAAGATAAATTGGAATGTGTGAAATGAACATGATTAGCAGTTATATAAAAGGACGGTAAGAAGCATATTACTTGAGACTTTGTTCATAAAACATGAAAACTACCTGAAATTATAAAACATGAAATTCTAAAATATTTACATAAAGGTTAGAGACCATTGCTGTTTTCTGATTCAGAGTTTTGAAGTTCAGCAAAAGCTCTAGTTTATAAATCCCAGAGTGAATTCAAGCAATCTAACTTGTTTAGTGCATGGAACATATTTTACAGAGGCTGTTTTATCATTTTACCCAAGAAACCACTTGCATCCATCACATTACAACAAGACCTGCTTTTGTCTTTTTCTTCTTTTCTTTCTTTCTTTTTTTTTTTCCTTTAAATCACATTTAGCTTTCTTTACCCAGAAACCGTGTTATTCCTACCTCAGGGATACATTGCTTAGATTCTATGAATGCTTCCCATAAATTTCCCTTACAATGGCAATATTGTCGAAATAACAACAAATGCCAAAAGCAGTTTGTAGCTCCTGTTCAGTGTTGTTTGGCTAGAATCCTCAGGCTGTTGATTCCACTCTGCTGTAATCTATCCAGCCAGAATGATCTTTTTGAATCACAAGTCATTGAGGGACATGAATCATTCTAAACCCCAGCATATGCCATGTTTCTAAATGTGGTCTCCCTTGATCTTCTCAGGACTCTAAACCAGTCAGCAGTTGCCAGCTTGGCATTTTTGCCCATACCTTTCTCTCTAAAAATATTGTTTTTGTTGATTATCTGCCAAAACTTTTTCCCTGTCTTATTCATTATCTTCTGGGAATCTCCATCCCCATAGTATGAAGAAAGATGTCTTCAGTTTTAAAAATGGCACAGAGTTAAAAGGAAACAATAATGCAATTTTCTTAATCGGTGCCTATTCATTACCAATTCAACAGCTTTGGTGCCTACCATGACTTCAATATAGATACTGTTCACTAAGCATTTATAGAAAAAAAAATGATTAGACAACCCATAACAAATTATGACAATGATGTATTTTTGCTATTGTTCATACCAAAATGCAAGAAGATTAATAAGATTTAATAATAAATTAATTTGATGGTGTAAATTATGAAGATAAAATTTTAAAACTAAAAGAAAAACTACAAACTATAACGAGCTTTTGTTATTGATATTTGCTTTGTGTTCCTGTGCATATAAGTTATATGCCATAATTTGGGCCACAAAGTGCTTTCATTTTGAGAAATTTATAAAATGAAACATGAATTCTTGTTTCTTACTTTATAGTCATTTTATCATTGGGTTTTGTATATGATTTATATTTGAGATGAAATTTATGCTTACGAAGACAATACTAGCAATGAATTAGCTTTGTTTCAAGTAAGCTGAAATTGGTTACCTACAAGCATTCAGGAAAAAAACCCACACACCCTAAATATGATTTCTATAAAACATTATTTTAAATTTATCTCTATACTAAAACACAATCCTCATGTCCTTTCTACACAAGTTCTTAAGGATAGTAGTAGTAAGAGGTCATTCACCTGATTATAGCTTTTAATTAATGTGAAAGAATAGTAAAGCCTCAAACACAATGTGTGATAGTTAATCTGAATTGTCAACTTAATTGGATTAAGAGACACAGAACATTAGGAGGCTTCTGGTTGTTTTGGTACGGGTACATCTAGAAACAATTGGCATGAGGGACAGCAGACACCCACCCTAAATGTAGGCAGAAGAGTTCAATAGGTTGGAGGCCTGGATGGAACAAAAAGAACAAGGAAGTAGCAGCAGACACAAGCTCAACTCTTCACCAATGGGTTCTCCATTGCTGCTGGGATCACCTGAGAATATCAGACTTCAGCTTCTTCACTCTTACAAAGCAAACTATACCCAGTGACTCTCTAGGAGTTTTCAGGCCTTCTGTTCTGGACTGAGGTGTCATCATTGATCCCTCTTGTTCTGAAGCTGCAGCTTCTTGGACTGAACAGCTACTGGTTCCTCCAGGTCTGCAGACTGAAGCCTATGGACAGCCATTGTGATACCACTAACCAGCTTCTTGTTGGGAGATATACCTGTTGGTTCTGTTCCTCTAGAAAAGGCTGAATAATACACAAGGTTAAAAAATATCCAAATAAATAATGAGAAAATGATCAGATGATTTGCCATATATGATCTGGTATGATCTGAGAAGGAAAACTTTAGTTAATCATAACCTTTATTTTGTTTTATCTCCTTTTAATTCCCCTGGATTTGTCTTAGAAACTCCAGTGAAAATTAGAAATTTAGAAGAAATAAACTACAGTCAAGGTAACTGATGTTAAGTATTATCTAATGAGGCAGCATAAAAATGTAGCAATTCAGCAGGACTCAAATGTGCACAGGTTGAAAGATCATTAACTCTGAAATTGGATTCTTCTTTTCATTTGGCATGGATACTACTTCCACCTAACACTTTGGGGTAGGTTGTTCAATGAAGGGCACATTGTCCCTGGACTCTGGGTACTGTGCTCCTCATCCAGAAAGCACACTTCATTTCACTTATTGAATTGATGAAAAAAAAATGCAACTTTAGATTTCACATGACACTTGATGCCTAGATAAGAATATTTCATTTCTCCAAATTAATTTTGTGCTTTACTTATCCAAACAGTATTACTTCCATTGCTTCCATGAATTTATGTTTCTAAATATGTTGTCTGGACATTTAGTTTGCTTCTGATCCCTTGCATCACTAATAGCAGTATTTCTATGCCAATGGGACATTAAATTGCATTTGTTTTCCTTTCTGAATATAAAAAAGTACATTATTTTCTACTGTCTCATTCTTTATTGCTTTTTAATTCTTGCTCAAATATATACTAATATAATTAAATGTATTTTTCATACTCTTAGCTTTCTCCTCAAAGATAATATGAAACTACAAAGCACTTGAAATTTTTCAACGAGATGAATTAAAGGCCATAAAGATAATCAACTGATACAGTTTCAGAGAACAAATAATTTCAATTTCAAAATATTTTTGCTATCAAATTTGTTAATCAGTTTAAGTCTGATGCTTTGTATTGGATATTCTTTTGAGTGGCATTCATGAATAAATTGTAATTTATGTCACTTTCAAAAATAGAAGTGTATGCTCTCTCAAATTCTGTACTAATTTTTATATCTATCTGCGAAGCATAAGAATATTGTTTACTTGACATGCTTATCTATTATTGAATCTCCTCAAATTACTTTATATATGCCAATATGTAAATTATTATTATCATATAATGATTTGAATATATTAAATCATTAGGAATATTAACAATGTTTTTGAGCATTTGTCTTTATTTTCTGTCATTGTTCACATGCTTCTTTTATAATATTTTTCTCATTAATTTGTGGACAATTTCTGTTTTAGGAATGCAAACTTCTTATTATTAGAAACACTCCAGATATTTTTCTCTTAATCTTAGATTTTTATATACTTTATAGTGACTCCACTTAGATAAACACATACAAAGTCATATAGTAAAATCTATCAACTTTTTGCTTCACATTTGGATTTTTGCATTGATTAAAACTCCTTTCTAAAACAATTCACTGTAAATATGTTTAATATATGATTGACTTAATTTTGAAGTTTTTTTTTTTTCTCTTTCCATTTAAAAATCTTAGCTTTTAATCCATTTGAGATATATTTGTGATAGTTTGAAGTCAGGAAGAAACTCTATCTTTGATATGGAGACCCTAATTAAAAAAACAAAACAAAACAAAAAAAAAAAAACATTTAATTGCTTGAAATGATTTATTCTTCTTAATTATTTAGACATATAAACATATATTATTTCCACATTTTTATTTTTGATTTGTCATTATCTTTGTACTATATTGCTGTTCTAATCACTTGTTAGCATATATCAAAATCTGGAAGATAACTCCTCCATTATTTTTCTTTCTTTTTAAAGTTCCTGGGGAATTTCTTTATACCTTTTGATATACTTGTCAATATCCAAAAACATTTTGATAAATTTATTGAGTTATAGTTGGCATACAAACTGCATATAATCAATGCACATTGTATGGTGAGATTTAATATGTATATACACATTTATGTGTACACACAGATATGCAAGGGAGTGACACACACACACAAATTTTGGTCACCATCATCATAATCCATGCAGTAGACATATTCATCCCTCAAAATGCTTGCCAATGTCCCTTTGGTATTACTTTATTTTGTTTGATGTATGTATTTGTGTGTTGGTGTATTAAGAAAACTTAAAATGAAATCTAAGTTCTTAAATTTTTAAGTGCCCAATACCTTATTGTTAACTAGTCTCTATGTTGATCAGTGTATCTCCAAATGTTGTTTTTTTTTCTTCTGTGATCAAATTATTTCATTTAGGATTCTACCTTATAGGTCCATTTATATTGTCACAAATAGTAGGCTTACCTTCATTTATACGGCTGAATATCATTCCATTGTGTCTGTACAAAACATTTCTTTTTCCATTCATTTGTTGATCCACATTTGGGATATTTCCATACTTTGATATTAAGAATAATTCTTTAGTGAAAATGTGAGTATGGATACATTTTGAGATCCTGATTTAAATTATGTCTTCTATATATACAGAAATGAGATTTCCATATATTATGGTAGTTCTATTCCTAATTTTCTGACGAGTCTTCATACTGATTTGGGTAGTGGCTGTTCCATTTTATGTCCCCACCCACAGTGTGGAAGGGCTCAGATGTATGCATTTATTATTTTCATTTTTGGTAATAAATATCTTAACTGGAATGTTGTGATATCTCATTGTGGTCTTAATTTGCATTTTCCTGGTGATTAGTGATATTTGAATATTTTTATATGACTATTAACCATTTGTATGTCTTCTTTGCTGTGGTATATACACAATGGAATATTACTCAGCATTTAAAGAGAATAAAATTATGGCATTTGAAGGTAAATGGATGGAATTGGAGAATATCATGCTAAGTGAAGTAAGCCAAAATCAAAAAACTGAAGGCCAAATGTTCTCTCTGATAAGTAGATGCTGATCCATAATGGGGGGGGGGGGGGCATAGGGAGAATGGAGGAACTTTGATTGGGCAAAGTGAGGGAGGGGAGGGGACATGTGGGCAGGAAAGATGGTGAAATGAGATGAACATAGGTACATGTATAACTGCACATATGTTGTGACCCTACATCATGTACAACCAGAGAAATGAAAAGTTGTGCTCCATTTGTGTACAATGAACCGAAATGCATTCTGCTGTCATGTATAACTAATTAGAATATTTTTTAAAGAGAGAGATAGAGAAGAGAGAGAGATTTTTTAATATTTATTTTTCAGTTTTCGGTGGACACAACATCTTTATTTTATTTTTATGTGGTGTTGAGGATCGAACCCAGAGCCCCGTGCATGCCAGGTGAGCGTGTTACCACTTGAGCCACATCCCCAGCCCAGAATAAATTTTTAAGAATACAAAAAATGGGCTGAGGATGTTGCTCAGTGGTTAAATGTCCCTGGGTTCAATCCCCACTACCAAAAAACTCCCCAAAACAAAACAAAATTCTTATTCCTATGTAACTGTATCTTAATATCCATTATTCAACCTTTACCCATACCTCCTTCTCCCCTACTGTCCCCAGCCTCTGGTACCCACAGTTGTACTCTCAACTTCTATGATGTCAACATTTTAAGATTCCATATATGAGTGATATTGTATAGTATTTGTGTTTCTGTGCCTGGCTTATTTTGCATGACTTATGATCTCTGTTTTGATCCATGTTGCCATAAATGGCAGAATTTCATTCCTTTTATGGTCAAATAGCATTCTATTACATACATGTACCAGCTTTTCTTTAATCATTTTTTAATTGATAGGCACTTAGGTTGCTTCCATTTCCTGCCTGTTGTGAAAAGTGCTACAACGAACGTGGGGCATGGATGTTCAGCACATTGGTCTTATTTCCTTTGGATACCAAGAGTGGTATTGCTTAATCACAAGGTGGTTTTATTTTTAATTTTTGAGGAACCTGCATACTGTTCCAAAATGATAATAATAATTTACATGCCTACTAACAGATTGAATGGGTTTCCTTTTCTTTAAATCCATGCCAGCACTTATAATTCTTAGTCTTTTTTTAATATTTATATTTTAGTTATAAATGGACACAATATCTTCATTTTTATTTTTATGAGGTGCTGAGGATTAAACCCAATGCCTCATGTATGGTAGGCAAGTGCTCTACCTCTGAGCCACAACCCCAGCCCAATCCTTAGTCTTTTTATATTAACCATTCTTATTGGGGTGAGGCAATAATCTCATTATGGTTTTTATTTGTATTTCTCCAATGATTAGTGACGTTCAACATTTTTATGTACTTATTGGCCATTTATATGTCTTGTTTTGAGAAATGTCTATTTAGGTCTATTACCCATTTTTAATTGAGCTATCTATTTTTTGGTATTAACGTTTTTGAATTCTGACATATTCTGGACATTAACTCCTAATCAGATATATAGTTTGCAAATTATTTTTCCTATTCCATAGATTATCTTTGAATTCTGTCCCTTGATTCCTTTGCTGTATAGAGCTTTTTTGTTTGATATAATCCCATTCATTTATTTTTTCCTTTTATTTCCTATAGTTTTGGAGTCTTATCCAAAAATTCTGAGCCTATTCCAATGTCCTCAAGTATTTCCCCTATGCTTTCTTTTAATAGTTTCAATATTTCACGTGTCAGATTTAAGTCTTTAATCCATTTGAGTAGATTTTTGGAAATGGTAAGGGAGAGGGATCTATTATCATTCTTTTGCATGTGCCTATCCAATTTTCACAGGACCATTTATTGAAAAGATTTTTCTTTTTTGCAATGCATTTTCTCAGTATCATTTTCAAAATTCAGTTGGCTGTAGATATGAGGATTTACTCCTAGGCTTAGGTTTCTTTAATCTTTATATTAATACAATACCATTCAACTGCATTATAAACTTCTTCTCCCAATTGTCAGTTAATTTTTGACTTAGCTTTTGTTATCTATTATTTTACATAAGTTATTTGTAAAATTAAATAAAATGCTATAATTTTTCTGCTTTTTTTAGGGGGTAACAGTGATTGAACCCAGGTACACTTAACCACTGTGCTACATTCCCAGCACTTTATAAAAATTTTATTTAGAGAGAGGATCTCACTAAGTTGCTTAGGGCCTCTCTAAATTGCTGAGGCTGGCTGTGAGTTCGAAATTCTCCTGTTTCAGCCTCCTAAACATCTGGGATTACAGGCGTGCACCTACCACTCCTGGCTAATGTATTTTTAGTTCTTTTTAAGCAGTGTTTCCCTATTATTCAGTCAGAAGATATTTTCCTATATTTTAGTTTTAAAATCCTCTTTATCTTTATATATTTGAACTGTCCTGTGATATATTTGTATAGAGTATTATGGAGGAATTCATTTAAATTACTTTTCCATCTGGGAAGCTACTTATCTCAACACTGATCTCTACTGGCAACTTTTTTCATATATGTAATGTCTATATATGCACTCAATCTGTTTCTGGACTCTTCATTGCACTCCATTGACCTTTTCATCTATAACTGACAATATACCATACTGAACTCCAAAATAGGTTCCTGCAAAAATCTGAATAATTGGCAGGGCAAGTCTGCCTGCCATCTTGTTTTTCTTTTTAAAGTGTTTGGGCTATCATTGTCTGTTGTTTTAATATTAGCTTACCACTTTTCACAAAAATGTCTACTGGCTATTTTAATGGGACTTTTATTAAATAGATGGCTTAATGGGGAGAAATTAAAATTTATTGATATATAGTATTTCTATTAAGAAGTCAGATATTTTTATCTGCTCACATCTTCTTTCCTATTTTAGGATAACATTTTATTACTTTTTAATTTTTTTAAAAATTGTTTTTTTATTTCAAAAAGGCAGATTCAGAATGTCAAAAGTTGAATGTTTTCTCTCATATGTGGAAGCTACAGAGAAAAAAGGAATTTAAAAAGAGGATATATTATGAAAATAGAAGTAAGATCAGTGGCGTAGAAGTGGGGGATCAATAGGGAAGGAGGATGGGAGGGAATGAACTAGATAATGATGTAGACAAAATTATGCTATGTGCATATAGAATATAGCATAATGCATTCTGATTTTATAAATAACTATAATGTACCAATTAAAAACAATAAATACAAGGAAAATCAATAAAGCAGAGTAAAGGAACTGGGGGTGGGAGGAGTGGAAGAAAAGAGGAATTACTTGGGATTGAAATGGAACAAATTATTTTCCATCCATGTACATTTATGTCATTATGTCAAAATGAACCCCATTATCAGGTCTAACTATAATACAATAATAAAAAAAGATACTTTATATGGTTTTGTTTACTGAAGAAAAAAATTTTCTACTTTACTTTTTAGTAGTTTTTGGTTGTTTTATTGAAGAAATGTTGCTTTTCCCATTATTTTTAACTAGCAGCTTTTCTAAATTACATTTCTAGTTTTATCTTTATATTCTCATGGTTTTACTGTGTGGAGAATCATACCATTTACAAATAATACGGCATGTATTTATTCTTGCATCTGCTATTTATTTTGTTGGCTTAATGCATCAGCTAGGATTTCTGTTACAATATGAAACAGAAGAAGAAATAATGAGTTTATCCTGTAACTTATATTTGTAGGATTGTTTTTAAGGTCTTGGCATCTTCTTTCCTTTTTGGATGACAATAATGTCTTTTAGTACACTCCACATACTTGTGATTCTTTTTTTTTTTTTTTTAACACAAAGCTGCTTAACTTTTAAGCAGCCAATGGAAAGAAAACCCATATGATTTAATGAGGCAGTAGAATTTTGAAGAATGTAATCACTAAAATTTCCAAAATTTCCAACTTGCCCAGAAAACCATACTATCCTAAATATCTTTATGTAGAGCTTCATTATCCTCTTAATTTAGCCTGGTTTTGTCCTCATATAAAATCAAGTCTATTACTGATTTGTTGTTCATTTTCATTTGGGGGTAAAATTTCCAGAATTATAATCTTTTAAAAAATATTTTAGTTGTAGATGGACACGATACCTTTATTTTGTTTATTTAGTTTTTTATGTGGTGCTGAGGAGCAAACCCAGTGCCTCTTGCATGTTGGGCAAGCACTCTACCACTGAGCCACACCTCTAGCCCCAGAATTACAATCTTAAAAACAACTAAGATAAATACTTTGTTATGTATTTTAGTAAATAAATAGGTTAAATACATTTTCAAAGATAACTAACATATTTGTTGTATGAAGATTATTTCTATATGAAAATGGCCTGATTGGAAAACTTTCTTCAACCCTTTCTTATTAAAGATCTATGCAGACCGCCTTTTAAAAATAGAGTTAAACATTTCCTCTTTGATGCCTCTGTAATACTGTGTTAACACCTGATTAGAATAGGATCTGCATCCATAATTCAGTTACTTTAATCTTTTTGGGGGGTGTACTGGGAATTGAATCCAGGTACACTTTAACACTGAGCTATATCCCCAGCCCCTTTAATTTTTTAATTTTTTATTTAGAGACAGTATCTCCCTAAGTTGCTTAGGGCCTTGCTGACATGCTGACACTGACTTGAACTCAGAATCCTCCTGCCTCAGCCTCCCAAGCCACTGAGATTACAGTTGTGTGCTACTGCACCTGACCCCATTATTTTAATCTTTTAAAAAAAAATATTTAATTATTTATGTATCTTTAGTTTTTTTGGTGGTGCCATTAGTTTGTTTTTATGTGGTGCCAAGGATTGAACCCAGTGCCTCATGCATGTTAGGCAAGCACTCTATCACTGAGCCACCACCCCAGCCCCAGTTATTTTAATCTTAAGGAACAAAAACTAAATTCCCATTTCCTTATCTGTATATCCTGATACTTTTAAAATTTAGATAATTCCTTAAGGTTTCTTTGGACATAGTATTTAATTGGGTTTTAAACTAATTATTGGTCAAGGGGAGAATATATTTGAGTTACAAGTATGAATCATGATTGTTTACTTCTTCATCTACACATATATCCGTGATTTTTTTTATATTCATCTATCACTTAAGAGTACTGTTATTGCCATGAGTCACAAGCTCATATAATTGATTTTAACCTCATTCCCAAGTATTATATATCTCACATTTATCAAGGTTGTAAGTTCCATCTTCACTTCAAACAGCGTGTCAATTTTACAAGTATTAGTCCTTAGTTATTTTTCCAGTTTCACTATTTAGAGAATGTTTAAGGACAATAATATAATCACTTCATTTTACATAAAAAGAAACATCTCAGAGAAAATACAACTTGTTTAGGCTTGTACATCTAGTTTGTGTGGGAACCAGATAAGAATCAACTTCTGTTTTTTCCAATATATCATCCATCTCTCTATGGCATCTGTATTTATCTGTGATTTCTATTCTTCTCTATTTATCCTCATAGCTCTAACTGATTATAAAACTCTATTGATTACAAGGGCAGGAGATTTAGTTCAGTGATACAGCACTTGCCTAGAATGCATGAGGCCTTGGGTTCAATGCCCAGTACCAAAAATTACTGATGATGCATTGAATAATCTTGATTTATTGTTTTTTCACAATTATTACTATAACTCCAAACTAGGTTCCCTGTTACCTCACATCAGAAGAAATAAAATAATTTCTTAATTGATCAACTTGACAACATTTTATTATCTATTTTTGCCCTCCCCATCTAACAAACACAAAGATTTAAGAACTTTTCTGAAACAGTCTTCCTTGTTTCCCAGTTCTGCTTTGAGAAATCTTCATTAGATACAAGTAGAATCAAATATCCTCATCTCAACACATAAATTTGATCTACTGTGCTAAACTAGTTTTACCTGCCCCCCCACCCCAGTTTAGCTTCTGTTACTCTCCTTCCTATGCCCATTATTCTTAGAATCACCATCTGCTAATTTCCTAATGCCTGCCATATTTACTTTTGCTTTTGCCTGTTAGCACCTGTTGTCTGCTTAATTGGAGATATTCTCCACTTTTGCAATTTATCCTCTCAGTTTCCATACACTTACATGAAGTTTTATTTTTTCATTCCTTGTCAAGCTATACACTTTCTTTGAGTACTATTGATATTGCACTATATCAAAGTTAACATATATTTAAACACCATTCAATGTTTATCACTTTTCAGTTAGCCTATGTCAGTCTTACCTTCACTCAAAACAAATGTTTATACCTCATTTCTCTTCTATATCTGGAAAGTAACACCATGCCATAAGATATTAGTAAACGTTCAAGAAATACAGACTGCCTTCATCACATTTGTTTCTGTTGCACAAGCAGAATTAGTGATGTGGGCAGTGTGAAGATTTTCTCTCTAAAATAGAGTTTATACTTAGGAAAATATTTGGCAAGAAAATATTTTAGAAAATCAATAGAAATACAATGCAAACATGTACTCAATGAATATGTCCTTTATAAAAATATTTACTGACTTTTGTTCACATCTAGTTTTTCTAATCTTAGAGTAAAATATGAGTTTCAACTTTCCTTGCTGAGTTAATTTGAAAGTAAAAACTTCATAAGTGAAACAATACATTTCAATTACCAAAGGTTCTGGCACAGGGAAAGTACTTAATGAATGTAATTACTTTTCTGTCCTCATGTGAAATAAATAAAAAAAACAAATAAAGAACATTTACAAATTGTGATATATTTTTCCAAATCTGAATCCACTTGATATTAATTGGGCAGTGAATTTATTTCTTTTCTTTCTCTATTTAATCTGAATATTTTATAACAATTAACTCAATATTTTCAGATTTTTAACCTTTATGTGATTTTTTAAAAGTTTCCTTGGTTTGTATATTCAGTCTATTTTGAAAAATTTAGGTGGATGGTGCTGCATCTTTCAGGTAGCATTCTTTTTTATGACTTTCAAACTTTTCACTGTATCATCCTTTACTTGCACTAAAACTGTATTTATTATAACTTTTGGCATGGTGCAATGTGTTGGAGATAAAGGATGTCTTTTTATATTTCCACTGAGTCTTTCGGTAGACTTTTCTCATTTATGGTAATCCTTCTTTTATATTGCATAAAAAGGAATTACAGTGCATTGTTAGAAAAGAATAAATGTAAGAACCTTGTCCTTTGCAAGTCAACTTAATCCAACTGTAGCTGACATTTTGGGGAAATCTATAAATAGTCTGTTGTGAGACTCACACACACACACACACTTGTGTGTGTGTGTGTGTGTGTGTGTGTGTGTGTGTGTATATATATATATATATATATATATATATATATATATATATATATATATATATATATATATATATTAGAGGTATAGTACTGGCCATGTATTATCTTTTGGAATCCCCCATCTCAGTTATCCTAAGTGTTTTATACAAAACAATCATAAAATACTTTCTGTATTTTGCATTAAATTATATCTCCTAAAACACTTTTCCTTCCACTTTTCTCACACATTCATTCAAGGAAATAAGTGTAATAGGTCAATGTGTAAAGTCATTTTCAAACTTCTTTTGCAAAATAACTTTATGGAACTCTGTACCTTGCAGATGATTATTTGAGGGCCTATTAAAAATGTGAAAATTTGATTTCCCCCAAAATACTGGTGCATCAAAATATAACAAAATCTTAAATGCATAAATTTGATTCAAGGTAATATTTATTGCCTACATTGATTTTACATGCACTGAAACACTGTAACCCAAAATAGACCATCAAAAGTGCTTCACTGACACTCTAAATTTGCCTCATTATACTCTTACTAAGAATTTGAGGCTGCACAAGAAAATGCTGACAAGTTTCCTTTGTTTTGGCTTTCTTCATTTCAAGTAAAATGTGCTAAAAAAAATCTCCCCAAACCAAGTGTTAGTTAAAAGATTTAAACGTGTGAGGAATCATTTTGAATTTAATAGAGAAAAATATATTGGATGCAGTCCTGCATCTAAATTGCACAGTGACATGAAAATTTTTGAAAATTTCAATTAATGTATTTATATTAATTCATATTTAATCAAGTTTAATTATAAAATATAGCAAAAATGGTTTCTATTCATATCTAGGTTTTCTTGATTTTTTTTTTCTTTCAATAAATATTTCCTTGAATGAAATTCTTATATTTAAGAAATATTTACATTTTGATGCACCAGTATTTGGGGATAAATTAAATTTTCACATCTTTAATAGTTCCTCAGTATTATTTCTGAACATTTTCAAACTCATGTCTCCAAACATAAAATATATAACTCATGTCTCCAAACAGGAAATATACAAAAACAAGAAAAACAGCAATCGTTTTTTTTGTTGTTGTTTTTTTTTTTTTTTTTTTTTTTTTTTTTTTTGTACCAGGAATTAACCATTGAGCAACATCACGAGCCCTTTTTATTTTTATTTTGATACAAGGTCTCATTAAATTGCTGAGGCTGCCTTTGAATTTGCAATCCTCCTGCCTCAGAATCCCTTCCAGTTGCTGGGATTACAGATGTGTACAATGACAATCTTAAAAGACATTAAGTCTGTTTATATCCTTTAAATTGTTTTTTTTTTTTTTTTTAATATCTTTATTTTATTTTTATGTGGTGCTGAGGAGTGAACGAGGGCCTTGCATGAGCTAGGCGAGCATTCTACTGCTGAGCCACAACTCCAGCCCCTTAAATTGTTTTTAACATCAGTATTTTACATTTATTAACAATATTTTATGTTTTTAAATAATTTAGAAAATGTGTTATTATTGAGAAATCTTTAAAAATATTACTTAGATAAATATGGCCATATGTCACAATTTTATTCTATGTGAGGTAAATATAAGCCCCTTCTTCCCAGGATAAAGCTAGGGCACATGTCTGTAGGAACTTGGGAATCTCAATTGATAAGTACATATTTGACTTATTGATTGATCCTCAAAAAATAAAATAAAATACTTGGGAATCAACCTAACAAAAAGGGTGAAAGACCTATACAATGAAAACTACAGAACCCTAAAGAGAGAAATAGAAGAAGATCTTAGAAGATGGAAAAATATACCCTGTTCATGGATAGGCAGAACTAACATCATCAAAATGGCAATATTACCAAAAGTTCTGAATAGGTTTAATGCAATGCCAATCAAAATCCCAATGGCATTTCTTGTAGATATAGATAAAGCAATTATGAAATGCATATGGAAAAATAAAAGACCCAGAATAGCAAAAACAACTCTAAGCAGGAAGTGTGAATCAGGCGGTATAGTGATACCAGACTTCAAACTATACTACAGAGCAATAGTAACAAAAACAGCATGGTACTGGTACCAAAACAGGTGGGTGGACCAATGGTACAGAATAGAGGACACAGAAACCAATTCACAAAACTACAACTATCTTATATTTGATAAAGGGGCTAAAAGCATGAAATGGAGGAAGGATAGCATCTTCAACAAATGGTGCTGAGAAAACTGGAAATCCATATGCAAAAAAATGAAACTAAATCCCTTTCTCTCGCCATGCACAAAAGTTAACTCAAAATGGATCAAGGAGCTTGATATCAAATCAGAGACCTGGCATCTGATACAAGAAAAAGTTGGCTACAATCTACATACTGTGGGGTCGGGCTCCAAATTCCTCAATAGGACACCCATAGCACAAGAGTTAATAACTAGAATCAACAAATGGGACTTACTCAAACTAAAAAGTTTTTTTCTCAGCAACAGAAACAATAAGAGAGGTAAATAGGGAGCCTACATCCTGGGAACAAATCTTTACTCCTCACACTTCAGATAGAGCCCTAATATCCAGAGTATAGAAAGAAATCAAAAAATTAAACAATAAGAAAATGAATAACCCAATCAATAAATGGACCAAGGACCTGAACAGACACTTCTCAGAGGAGGACATACAATCAATCAACAAGTACATGAAAAAATTCTCACCATCTCTAGCAGTCAGAGAAATGCAAATCAAAACCACCCTAAGATACCATCTCACTCCAGTAAGATTGGCAGCCATTATGAAGTCAAACAACAAGTGCTGGCGAAGATGTGGGGAAAAGGGTACACTTGTACATTGCTGGTGGGCCTGCAAATTGGTGCAGCCAATTTGGAAAGCAGTATGGAGATTTCTTGGAAAGCTGGGAATGGAACCACCATTTGACCCAGCTATTCCCCTTCTCAGTCTATTCCCTAAAGACCTAAAAAGAGCATACTACAGGGATACTGCTACATCGATGTTCATAGCAGCACAATTCACAATAGCAAGACTGTGGAACCAACCTAGATGATTTTGACCATATTAACTGAATCAAGAACTTTGGCAGATAGTAAACAATAGAGTCCTAGGAACTACTTAAATTATATCTACATTAATTTTAATTTATTATGGTATAAGAAAGGAACAAAAAGGAAATTTTAGTAAACCAGGTTAATAAAACCCATTAAGTCCTGTTATGGTTTAGATGTCATGTGTCCTCCAAAACTGCTCTGTGAGACAATACAATAAAATTTAGAGGTAAAATGTTTGGTTTATAAGAGTTTTAACCTAATCAATGAATTAATCCCCTGATAGGGAGTAACTGTATAGGTAGGGTGTAGGTAGAAAAGGTGGATGATTGGGGAGGTATGCCCTTGGGGAGTATATTTTTTTTGTGATGAGAGCTATCTCTCTGCTTTCTGGTGCCATGTCCCCAACTTATTTCCTCTGCCATGATGTTCTGCCTTATCTCAGGCCCTGAGGAATGGAGTTGGCCAGCTATGCACTGAGACCTCTGAAACTATGAACCCCAAAATAAACATTTCCTCTTGTACTTGTTTTTGACAGGTCTTTTGGTCACAGTAGCAAAAAAGCTGACTAAACCAAGTCCTCTCTTTCTTTATCTTGCTCTCTCTCTCTCACACACAGAACACTTACACAGGAAGGCCCATAAATGCATATGTTATAGGGCATATTCATTTAATGAAGGTGCTCTCTGTAAACGTATTTTTGCTCTATTTAAGATTCTCTGTAAATACATATTGTTTGTTTTAAAACAGACCACATTCAAAAGAGTAATATGAGCAGTTCTCAGGAACAGACAGAGCTGTATAATCATTGAGGCATCCTAGAAAGTAAAGAGTTGATAAGCAATGATTTACAGGAACAAATACTGAAACATTAAGTGTTACCCCCCAAAAGGAACAATGCTACCATTGTAACAATGAGAGGAATCAAAATGAACTACAAAGTAAAAGTTTTTATAAAACCAATAAAGGAAATTTCAAAAACACCTAATAATCTAAAGTAAAAAAAAAAAAAAAAAAAAAAAAAAGATGTGTTCTTCCCAGGAGTACAAAGATACATGAATGCTATAATAATTAGTTTATTTGTAGATGGAAGAAGATTAAGTTTTTATATATTTTATAGGAAATGTGTGGACTTCATGAAAGTTTACAATATTTGAGATTCTAGTGCAGTCTTTACTAAAGACCTACATTAGCATATTTTCAAATGAGAAAAGAGACATGCCCTATATTTTACATATGTATCATTTACTTGAGTCTCTAATATTGGTATATAGAAGTCTGCCATTTAAACAAAATTTACCAGACCTGTGAACTATTAAAAAATGAGATAAAAGATAGAAAAAAATATTGCAAGTATTAGAAAAGAACTTTACGCAAAGAGCTGGGTAGAGTGATGCACACCTGTAATCCCAGCCACTAGGGAAGCTGAGACAGGAGGATCAGGATTTCAAAACCAACCTCAGCAATGGGGAGGTGCTAAGCCACTCAGTGAGACCCTGTCTCTAAATAAAATACAAAATAGGACTGGGGATGTGGCCGAGGGTCTCTGAGTTCAACCTCTGGTACCAAAAAAAAAAAAAAAAAAAAAAAAAAAAAAAATTATATCAAATATGTTAAAGGATCTACTGGAAGAGGTGGAAAATTTTTTAAAAGGTCTTATCAAAACACTAGGCTTAGCAGAAGAAATAATCAGTGAAGTTGATGCAGGATTAACACAGAAAACACATTTGAGAAAATCCAACACCCATTGCAGATAGAAACAGCTCAGCTAGAAACATACTTCTCAAACCTGATAAAGATAAACTACAAAATATACATAATTTGAAAAGTTTGTCCACATTTACCTATTTACTCAACATTTTACTAGAAGTCCCATACACTATAATAATCCAAGAAAAATAATAAAAAGGAATCCAGTTTGGAAAGAAAAAATTTAAACTTCATGTTTTCATGATCCTCTATATAAAAAATTGAGGTAATCTTCCTCCCTTGCTGGGGCGGGAGGGAAAGGGAGGGAGAAGGGGAATAGCATGGATGGTGAAAGGAGGCCCTCATCACTATACAAAATACATGTATGAAGATGTGAATTTGGTGTCAACATACCTTATATACAATCATAGATATGATAAATTGTGGTATAAAGGTGTATTAAGAATTGTAATGCAAAAATAAATAAATGAATAAATTGAATGGAATATCAACAAAATGAATACAATTAATAGGAGAGGTTAGGACAGTTATACAACTCAAGATCAATATACAAAACAATCAATAATATTTCTACTTCTTTACATCACTCAAAAATTGGAAATAAAATATATGAAACACCCATAGATAAATCTAACAACAATATGCACAAAATGTATACAGATAACTACATAGTAATGCTGAGAGAAATCAAATACATGAATAAATGGGTAGTTATAACTGGACTGTAAAGCTCCTTAGTTTTATAATGAACCAAACAACTATGAAAATATTTGAAGGCTTAATACTATCTGATTTCATAATTTATATTAAAACTGTTGTGGCTGGGTGCAGTGGAGCACACCTGTAATCCCAGTGGCTTGCTCAGGAAGCTGAGGCAGGAGGATTGCAAGTTCAAAGCCAGCCTTAGCAACTTAGCAATGCCCCAAACAACACAGCAAGACCTGTTTCATAATAAAAAATGTAAAAAGGGCTGGGGATGTGGCTTAGTGTTAAGTGCTCCTGGGTTGAATCCTTGGTACCTAAGTAAATAAATATAAAAAAATAAAGCCAAGCACAGTGGCACACACCTATAATCCCAGCGGCTCAGGAAGTTGAGGCAGGAGGATCACAAGTTCAAAGCCAGCTTCAGCAGTGATGAGGCACTAAGCAACTCAGTGATACCCTGTTTGTGAATAAAATACAAAATAGGGCTGGGGATGTGGCTCAGTGGTCAAGTGCCCCTGAGTTCAATCCACAGTACCCCCCCCCCCCAAATTTTAAAAATTAGAAATAAACTAATCAATAAAATGTGGCATTGGCACAAAGATGGACAAATAGAAGTATACAAAAGTACAAATAAACTAGAAATAGACATACACATGTATGGAAAACGGATTCTCAACAAATACAGTAAGGCAATTCAGTGGAGAAATAATTGTCTTTACAAAAAGAATTACACTGGAAAAATTGTATACCCTGATTGGGGTTGGAAACATCTATGCTCAATATCCTAAGCCATATACAAATTAATTTAAAATATATTATAGACATTCACATAAAGCTTAAAACTATAAAGATTCTAAAAGAAAAGAAGGAATAATCCTTTGTTATCTGTTGTGATAAATATTTTTATATATGAAACAAGAACATAATCTGCATTTTTTGAAATACTAAATTAAGCTGCATCAGTATTTAAAAGAAAACACTTGTTATTCAAAAGATATTATTGAGAAAATAAAATAACAAGACTCAAACCAGGAGAGAGTGTGTGTAAATCATATATCTGATTAAGTAATTATACCCAGTGTATATAAAAATAATTCTAGATATTAAATGACAAGAAGAAAAATCACCCAATTTTTTAAATGGGCAAATCATTTGAACAAATACTTTATCAATGAACCTATACAGATGGAAAATAAACACATGAAAAGATTTTTGACATCATTAATTAATAACAAATAACTGTTTTATGATGACTTTCCCAAAACCCAGTGAATTAAAAACAAGTTTATTATGTCACAGTTTCTATGGGTCTGCAATCTGGCATGGCTTCTTTGTATCCTGTGTTTCACAGTAGTTCAGAAGTCTGCACTTGAGCTGTGGTCAAGGTTCCGTAGTCTACTCTGAAGGATCAACTGGAAAAGTACTTGCATCCAGTTCACACATATGGTTGTTAACATAGTTGAATTCCTTGAGAAATATATTATGGCCTAAATATTATTAACTTTTGGCAGAAAGATCTTTCAATAGATTACCAGGTAGCCTGTTAAGAGTCCGTAAACAAGTCAGGATGGCACCTGGCAAATGTTAGAGTCTGTAAACAAGTCTGGATGGCGCCTGGCATTTTGCCAGAGGGAGTGGTTTGTGAAGTAACAGCAGTGAGCCATTAAGTGTGGAGATTCCTTATTGGTTGACTGCTGTATCTAGTTTATGTTAATTAAGATAAGCTGTGTGGAATGTATAAATACCTCTGTTGTCCTACAATAAAAGGCTCCTACTCCTGCTCCTACTCCTACTCTACACAAGTTTTCCTCACCCCCCTCCCACTGCCAGCTATTTTGCCCAGCCAGCCGGGCTGCAGTATAGCCAGGAAGTGGGGGGTGTCGAGCAACTTAATTAACATAAACTAGATACAGCAGTCAACCAATAAGGAATCTCCACACTTAATGGCTCGCTGGCATTACTTCACAAACCACTCCCTCTGGCAAAATGCCAGGCGCCATCCAGACTTGTTTACAGACTCTAACATTTGCCAGGCGCCATCCTGACTTGTTTACAGACTCTAACAATAGCCCTTTCCATCAAAGCATTAGTGAAGACTCAAAGATTACATACCAACACAAGAGAAGTCACAATCATTATTTCACTCAGCTTTTTCACTGCTATGACTAAAAAACTGCACCAAAAAGTTTATTT
The DNA here is from genome assembly GCF_047511675.1 of Marmota flaviventris. NCBI lineage: Eukaryota > Metazoa > Chordata > Mammalia > Rodentia > Sciuridae > Marmota > Marmota flaviventris. The sequence continues at coordinate 4,228,427 of NC_092519.1, forward strand.
GAGGGCTCACAGTTTCAGAGTTCTCAGTCTATAGACAGTAGGCTTCATTCCTCAGGGCTCAAGGTGAGGCAGGACATCATGGAGGAAGAGTGTGGCAGAGGGAAGCTGCTCACATGATGATCAGAAAGGAGAGAGAGAGAGAGAGAGAGAGAGAGAGAGAGAGAGAGAGAGAGAGAGAGAGAGAGACTGAGACTCCACTCTCCAGATAATATATATATATATCCCAAAGCCATGCCCCCAATGAACCTCTTCCTCCAGCCACATCCCATCTGCCTCCAGCTGTCACTCAGTTAATCCCATCAGGTATTAATTCAATGGTTAGGTTAAGGCTCTCATGACCCAATCATTTCACCTCTAAACCTTCTTGCACTGTCTCACACATGAGTTTTTGGTAGACACCTCATATCCAAACCTTAACAACCATCTATCACAGAAGTCAACAAACACAAATATTAATTCTTTGATAAAGTAAGAAAATTGTTAAACCCCAACAATGCTGAACTTATACAAAGGATATAATAATTTTCAAATATCAGAAGTAAAAAGAAAAATTCACTGATGATTGTACCATTACTACAAAATAGTAAATTAGTATTATAATCAATTTCATGTCAACAATTTGAAAACTAATGTTAAGTGGGAAAAAAAATTAAACATATAAATAATCAAAAGAATACAAGAAATAGAAACTCAGAATACATATTTATTCATTTAAAAATTGCCTGATGTTGAATTATAGGAAATACTTAAAGATGAAATAGTACCAATCTTTCAGCTACTTGAGAGGGTGAGGTTAGAGGGACCCTGTTTTGAAATAAAGTTTAAAAAGGGATGGGGCTGAAGCTGAATAATGGAATGCTTGCATAGCAAGGATAGGTCTTGGATTCAATCTCCCATGCCAAACACACACCAATTAAAAAGGGGTGGGGGCTGGGGTTGTGGCTCAGTGGTAAAGCATTCCCCTCACATGTGTGAGGCCCTGAGTTCAATCCTCAGCACTACATAATAAATAAGATAGAGGGATTGTGTCCAACTACAATTAAAAATTAAATATTAAAAAAGAGGAAGATGAAAATGTAGAAGAGGAAGAATTATTTCCCTTCTCATTTTGTGAGACAAATATTACCCTAAAAATAAAAAAAATGAAGATGTCATAGGAAATATATAAGGTAATATTCTTAAATAATATAGAAAAAAAAAAACATCATTAATCACGTCACACCAACTCTAATGTACTAAGTATAATTATATCACTAAGTGTGATTTATTCCAGGGAATATATATATGTTACTATAGGAAAATTGATCAATGTTGATTCATATAACATTTATTTAAATGAATAGATTCTTTTCATTTTTTTTTTCTATTTGGTACCAGGGATTGACCCCAGGGACACTTAACCATTAAGCCACATCTCCAGCCCTTTTAATATTTTATTTAGAAAGAGGGTCTCACTGAGTTGCTTAGGGCCTTGATAAATTGCTGAAGCTGGATTTGAACTCGTGATCCTCCTGCCTGAGCCTCCCCAGACACTGGGATTACAGACTTGTACCACAGTCCCTGGCTAAATGACTAAATTCTTAATTTGGAATCAATGGTAGATAAATAGTATGAAGGATAATTACTGATTCTATCTACATGTACATATAAAAATAATTTTTATAAAATTGTTATATATCATTTAAAACTCCCAAATTTCTCCTATGTCACTCATTTTTAATAGTTTATGCAATAATGAATGAATAGTATCTCTTTATAGAAGAGTATAAGTAACCCCATAGTTGTGAACTATTTTTTGAGGGGTGAGTACTGGGGATTGAACTCAGGGGCATGCAACCACTGAGCCACATCTCCAGCCCTATTTTATATTTTATTAGAGACAGGGTTTCACTGAATTGCTTTAGCACCTCACTGCTTCTGAGGCTGCTTTGAACTTGCAATCCTCCAACCTCAGCCTCCCTAGCTGCTGGGACTACAGGTGTGTGCTGCGGAACCCGATTTTTGAACTATTTTTGTCACCTCAAATTCATGTTAGTATAATACAATTTTGTGATGAACCTCCTATACCTATTTTCTAAAATCCACTTTGTATCCTGGATTTAAAATTAGAATTAGTTCTGAAGTGCAATAACATATATTGTGTCTTCCCATAAGTACTATAATAAAAATCTGGCCTAGATAATAGTATGGGTCCAAATGTGATATACTCCCATTGATCAAAATCTCTAAAAATTTGAAGAAAAATTTTAAAAAGGCACATTCATACTCTAAATACAAATTAAAATGTCTATAAATGGAAATCAAACATAAATACAAAGTAACAGATAGGCTGAGAGCTCTGTGAAATATGGGAAAGCACCTAGGTAAAGGCAGCCAAGTATATAAGCCCTGAAAGATAGCAGAGGTTAATAGTGAAGCGAACATGTGCTGCTACTAATGCTCTAAACAAAAATTATAGCTAGAATCAGCTACACATAAAAGGAAACCAAGAAAAATCTGTAAACTCATACTGTGGCTAGGATTTATATGGGGATCCTAGAATTAGAGAGCATAGCTTTGCAGCTAGGATCTTGGCCACTAGCTTAGAGACTAAATGTTTCTTAAGAAATTTATGTAAACCAGTGCTTTTCTTTTATGCTTCTGTTCTTAGGGATCAAGTGAAAGCAATATCAAATTCATTTATCTAGGAGATTTGAGCACATGAAAAGTAAAATATAAAAGAAAAAATTTTCTGCTCTAAATAAATTGGCAAACCAATTTGCAATCATATGGGAAAAATTAACATTAAAAACTTTAGCAATGTGAAAAAGTTAGCAGATACACTCACTTTCCTAGAAATGGAAATTACAAATAAATCAAATATTTTTAACTTAAATCTAACTAGAATGTTCAAGGAGATAAATGAAGGATTATAAAGAGTAAAAAGGTGACAGAGGAAAAAAAGAGGCACTAACTGAAAAAGGAAGAGTTGAATATGAAAAATTAGGTATTCTGGAAATTGAATATATGTTCATTCAATTATTTTAATTCAATATACTAATTATAGGTAAGACAGTAGAAAAGAGTACAAGTGAAAGTATAAAAGTTTTTCATAATACATGTTTTTAATTTTAGAACTGTTTTAGATTCACAGAAAATCACAATTATTATTAAGTTTTCTTACAGAGTACACAGTTCCCACATCTGGTTCCATGATTATTAACAGCTAACATTAATTCACTACATTTATTATTATTAATGAGCAATATCACTACACTGTTATTAACTAAAGGCCATTCCTCATTCAGGCATACTTAATTTTACAACTAACATTCTTTTGCTATTCCAGGATCTCACTCAGAGTTATATCATATTAAATCTAGTTCTCACATCTCTTTAGATCATCTTGGCTGTGAATGTTTGAGATTGCTTTTTTTTCAATATAGAAAAACAATTTTGAGAGGTACAGGTTAGATGTTTTGTAGAATTTCTTTCAATTGGTATTTGTCTGATAATTTTCATAGGTTTAGAATAGGATAATTGTTCTTTGGGGAAGATGACTGCGAACGCACTAGACGTTCACAATTGGCGCCCGAACAGGGACCCTGCTGGATTGACAGGAAGGGTAAGTTCTTTTTCTTTATATTACAGGGTGATGGGACAATCTTCATCTTCTCCTTTTTTAAATATTCTTAGGCATTCACTTGCTGTCTATGGTATTAATATTTCCCATTCTGATATAGAGATGTGTCTTAAGGTGGTCAGGGAATGGAATCCCTGGTTCCCAGAGGAAGGATCTATGGATGTGGATAATTGGAAACGGGTCCGTCACAATGTTGAAAAGGCCATGAGGCAAGGCGAAAAAATTCCGGTTCGGTTTTGGTCTATCTTGTCTATTGTATATACAATGTTTAAAGCTATGGAGGAAGAAAGGTTGATTGGCAATTTACAAAAGGAGCTAGCTCCCTCTATTCTAGATCTCCCTCTTGATATTAGTGAAAAAGAAGAGGTAGTAAAAGATACGCAACAATTGACTCATAATTCTTCACAAAATTCTGCTGATTTAACTGGTAATGATATGGAAAAGAAAACGAAAGTAAAAACGACGATTGATGATCGCTCCGTTTCGGAGCAATTCAAACTTGTTATGGAGGAAGTTCTGGGACGTCTTAATAAATTAGAAGCTAAAATGGACCCTAGGCCTTTATCGGGAACCAGGCCTTTATCGGGAACTAGGCCCTCTGCCCCTCCGGCCACCAACCCTTTTTTGGCAGCTTCTTTAAAGGCTGTCCAGGAAATGGACTCAGAACCTTCTGACGATGAGGACAAAACTCCCTTCTTTGCTTTTCCTATAATCAGGCCTGATCCAGCTAATGGAATGGCACAGCCACCTCGGTATGAGGGGATTGATATTGATCATATTGGCAGATTAAAAAAGGCAGTGACAATGTACAGACCTCAATCCCATTATGTAAAAGAATTGCTTAATGCTTTTGCTACTCATTACAATAATTTTGCTCCTGAGGATTGGAAGATTGTGGGCCGTGCTCTTCTACAGGAACCTGAATATCTTCAATGGCACATGTGGTTTTTAGAAGGATGTGCCACTAAGGCTAGAGAAAATGTTAACAGTCAAAACCCTGTTATTCGTGCCATAGGATACCCTATGTTATCTGGCACTGGTATGCATGATGACATTCAACATCAAATTAATATTCCTCCTGAGATTCATGAGCAATTGAAGTAAATAGCTTTAGAAGCTTGGGACAAAATTAGACCTACTGGAGAACATTATGGCTCATGGACAAAAGTTTCACAAAAACCCAATGAACCTTATGTAGAATTTTTGTCTAGATTAAAATTGACAATTGAATGAACCGTGGTAGGAGAGGCTGCCAGGCAACAATTACTATGTTTGCTGGCTTATGAAAATGCTAATGAAGATTGTAAACGAGCCATTTTACCGATTAAAGATACAGGAGATGTTCATACATACTTAAAGGTGTGCAAAGATATAACATCAGAATCGAGAAAGATGCAATTATTTGCTGAAACCATGGCCTCTACATGGCATGCTTTGCAGAATACTAATCGAAATTTGGCTAACATGAAGTGTTTTGGGTGCTGCCAGACTGGACATCTGAGGAAAAATTGTAAGCAAAAGAATGAAAAGGAAACTAGGGGACCCGGAATATGTCCTAAATGCAAAAAAGGTAAACATTGGGCTCGAGAATGTAGAACGAAAAATGCAGCCACTCTTGCAGTTCAGGGAAACGGTCCATCCAGCCAGACCCCAGGCCCTAGACAAATAAAGGGGGCAACACACAATCTTTTCCCTACAACCCGCAACCCAACATAGTGCCGCCATGGACATCCCAGCCTTAAGTGATTTTGATCTCCAGGGTGGTGCTATGCCTAAAAGAATACCTACAGGAATATTTGGGCCACTACCTCCAGGGATTTTCGCTTTGCTCACAGGACGCTCCAGCCTTAATGCTAAAGGTATTACTGTCCATTTAGGCATTATCTATGCAGACTATGAAGGAGAAATTCAGATTTTAATGTCTTCTCTTGCAAAATGTCAGGCCTGAGGGAGCTAAACTCTGCACACTCAAACCCCAACAGATGACCATAGAGGTAAAGTGCATATATGTACAAGAATACATACTATTTACATGATTCTTCAAAGTTGATATTAACTTTAATCTACTGTTTTTAATTTTTTTCAACTATAAAGTTATGCTTCTTTGTTTTTCCTTCCTTCAATTCTGTACTCTTTTGAAAGAGGTCATTATATGCAGCTCAAACTTAAGGAGTTGGCATGTTTTACCAAATTGATAGGTGTGTATGTATATAAATTACTTGGGGATTCTTCTATAGGAGGATTTGCCCCTTTATTTACTTCTTCAATAACAGGATGGATGCATGGATATTTAGCCTATACTTTGGGTTTTACTCCAATGGTACTTTATTTTTCAAACTGTTCCACATCTGACCATTAGGAGCTCTTTCAATTGACACTTATATCCTTCTGGCATACCCCTGTCAATATAAAGAAATTTTTGTTGTTGTTGTGTTTTGGATTTTGCTTTTGTTTGCATCCTGGTATTATAAGATAGTCATCTATTATATTGTATATTCTTGGTCCATTCCTAGAGTCATTCATTTTTCCAAGGAACTCTAATGCCTTTTGTTAAAGACTAGTATTAGAAATCAAGATATGGGCAGGGTAGGTTTATTCTTCAGTAAAGGAATGCCATTTATTCTACATGCTCTTAGCTAATATAAAAAGGAAATATATGCACATATATACATATATTTGTCTATATACAACCATCTGTTTATATAATAAGCAAAATATGCATTCACACTGATGTCACCCACTCTAATCCTATAGGGACCATTCTAGTCTTCACTTTTGCCTATCTGAAAATACTCATTGTATCACTGAGAAATGTAGCTCCTTCCATCCTTTATGCATTTATTTAAATGGTCTGTTCCAACATGTGTTTCAGAATTGTTAGCCTTTCCTCTCATGGGAAACAGATTTTTTTCTTGATATTTTTCATATTTTTTATATTGTGGTCTATAATCTCTTTTGAACTATGTTAAAATTTTAAATTCTGAGACTAGATTCATTTCTGTTCATGTAAATGCCCAATCGTTCTAGCACAATTTGTTGAAAAGACTCTCCTTTCTCCATTAAAATCCCTTTGCTCCCTTGTCAAAGGTCTGTTGACTTATTTATGTGGTTCTGGAAATCTCAATTATGTTGCATTGGCCTATGAATCTGCATTTTCACTAATACCACACTCTGGTGATTATGGTGACCTTTACAATAAGTTTTGAAATCTACTAGTGTGAGTCCTCCAAACTTATTCTTTTTAAATTTCTCTTAAGTCTTCATTTTTTGCTTCTTGGTATAAATTTTAGAATCAATGGACAATATCTTCATCTGTTTTTAGCAATAAAGTAATCCTGGCCTCATACAATAAGTTAGGAAGTATTATCTCTGGTGCTCTTTTCTGGAAGAGATGGTAGTATTTCTTCCTTATATGTTTGGTAGAATTTTTCTGTGAAAAGATATTGGACTGGTGCTTTCATTCTTAGAACTTGTTAACTATTGAGTTGATGTCTTAATAAATGTAAGCCTATTCAAATTATTTATTTCTGCTTAGGTACACTTTGGTAGCTTGTATCTTTCAAACATTTCACCTATGCTATCAAGTTTGTGAGCGTAAAGTCATTTTAGTGTTGATATAACACACTTTTAATGACGAAGGAATCAGTAGTGATAACACAAAACTAATTCTAATCTTGGTAATTGTTTCTTTTCTCTTTTTAACTTGATGAAGTTGGCTTGAATTTTATCCACTTTTCAAAGAAACTGCTTTTGTGTTCTTTGATATTTTCTATTGTTTTATTGTTTCTAGTTTCAATGATCCCTGTTATAATTTCCATTAATTGTATTCTTCAACTTGCTTCAAGCCTAAATTGTTCTTATTTTTGTAATTTCCTTATGTGGAATTTTAGAGTATTCATTTCAGATCTTTCATGCATTTAACACACACATTTAATGCTTCCAGTTTCCCTCAAATCACTGCTTTCAGTGCATCCCACACGGTTAGAGAAATTGTATTTTCCTTTCTATTTATTTTAAAATAGTTTAAAAATTTCCTTAAGATTATTATTTGTTTTATGTGTTATTTATAATTGTGTTCTTTAATTTTCAAATATATGGAGAATTTCTAGTTTAATTCCAATGTAATTTGAGAACATTTTGAATAATTTATATTTTTAAATGTGTTTTGTGGAAAAAATGTAGTCTTTCTCTGTGAGTGTTTCATGTGTACTCTGCTGTTTTGAGACACATTAGTCTGTAAATGTCAATTAGATCAGTTTGATTAATGATAATTTTCAGATTCCTATATACTTCCTCATTTCCCTCTTAACTGTTTTCTCAATTACTGGGAAAGGTATGGACACCTACAACTATAATTTTGAATGTGTCTTTTTTTCCTTTCAGTCATATCAATTATCCTGAGATTCTGTTTACACATTGAGGATTATTGTGTGTTCCTGCGGAAGAGACCCCTGTTTATGCCTGCTAATTTTTCTTATTCTGAAGTATGTGTATTAATTTTATAGTACTTATGTAAGAAAATACCATAGACTTTGACTTAAATAATTCATTTTCTGACAATTCTAGAGGTTAGAAATTCAAGCTCAAACTGTCAGCAGGGTTGATTTTTTTCAAGGCCTCGGTCTTTGTCTTATAGATGCCCATTTTCTCTCTGTGTCATTTCTTCAAATATAGTCAACCTGTCCTTGTATGTTATCTGTTCCATCTGTTAGTACCTTTAACAGAGTAATCACAGTGATTTTCAATTCCTTATATGATCATGAAAAAATAAAGTTAGAAGTATGATTGATATGCAAAATGAAGATTTAAAGTGGGTCTATAAAATGTTCAAATTAAAACCAGAGAGAGTAGAAAAAGAGTGAAGGATAAACAAAAATCCTGTGGATAGTAGTAATTGCCAACAAGGTAGATATCAGTACAAATAATTACTAAATGTGTTTGGCCTAAATATACCAATTAAAAAGATGTGGTTTTTTTTCATATGGATACAAAAGCAACAGCCAATTTTATGTTGTCTAAAACAAATAAACAAAGAACCTTCAAAGACATAAATTAAAAGTCAAGAGATGAAGAAAGATATACATGCTAACATGAATCAAAGAAATTTGGAGAAGATATTTGATTTTTTTTAAAAAGTATACTTTAAAATACTGAATTATGCCCCCATTCATTTATTGAAGCTTTTAAAAAATATTTTTAGTTGTAGATGGACAAATACCTGTATTTTATTTATTTATTTTTATGTGGTGCTAAGGATCCAACCCAGTGCCTCATGTGCAAGGTAAGAGCTCTACCACTGAACCACAACTCCAGCCCATCATTTATTGAAGTCTTAACCTCCAGTATCTCAGAATGCAGGGGTATTTAGATATAGGGACTTCAAAAAAGTAATTAGGATGAAGCTACTAAGGTGAGTCCTAATCCAACATGACTACTGCTCTTAGAAGAGGAAATTTGAATACAGACACATTATTGGAGATGGTAAAGAGTTCAGTTATCAGGAGTTCAGAGAGAACAGAAGAGGATTGAATAGGTGATGCAAATAGTATATTTGAAACCATTCTCTATGATAGTATAATAGCAAATATTTGACACTAAGCATTTTCCCAAATCCATCGAACTACATATCACAAAGAATGAACCTTATTATATGTGCATTAAAATTATTTGAGGGGATAAGGAGATCCTGGGATAATACCAATTATGATAAGAGAAACTCCAGATAGATCTCTTGCCCCTTCACTACTTGAGGACACAGTGAAAAGATAACAAAGAAGTGAGCCCTCACCAGACACTGAATTTTCTGACACCATGATCTTGGACTTTCCTACCTCCAGAATTGAGATAAATAAGTGAATGTTGTTCATAAACTACCTAGTAAAGGTATTATGTCCTTATAGCAGCCAAACAGACCATGAATCAGAGACTCCAAATTTTTAGTCCCTCTCTTAACTTTGGAATTCTCTATGTATTCCTCCATAGGAAAGAGTCTGAGTCTTGTAGTCCTATCAGCTACAATACACTGTTATAATACTGAGACTTTTGGTGTGATACTATGATATTTATGCAGGGAAAAGCATTCTATAATCTTAGTCTTTTAATCTCCTTGTATCTCTCTGCTTCTAAATTGTTTTTTTCCTTGGTACAACAGTTTACCTTTTTCTTTTCTTTTCTTTTCTTTTTTTTTGTGGTGCTGGGGATCGAACCCAGGCCCTTGTGTATGTGAGGTAAGCACTCTACCAACTGAGATATATCCCCAGCTCACCTACTTTTAAAAAATATATATATTTTAGTTGTTGATGGACCTTTATTTTTATTTATTTTTTATTTTTTATATGTGGTGCTAAAAATTAAACTCAGTGCCTCACACATGCTAAGCAAGTGCTCTACCACTGAGCTACAAACCCAACCTAGATTTTAACTTCTTATGTGATATAAGAAGGCTATGAGGGACTGAAGTGGGAGCAATGTTCTTCCCAAGGTATATTAAGAATCATTCATTTTTTCCCTGAAAGTTAAATAGAGAAATTTCCTGGCATATGTCACATGATTATTCTTCCTCTCCGCCAGTCAAGGCCATGAGGCAATCTTTTTAAAAATCTTCTCCATAGGAAACTAATATAGTAATTGCAGGTAAATCTCATGAAAATTTAAAGGATTTCCTGGAACTGTAGTTCATAGAAGTGGAATGAGTGAATTTGTCTGACAGAATAGTCACTCCCAAGTGGAATGAGTGAATTTGTCTGACAGCATAGTCATTCCCAGTTTCTATGTGCAAAGAGTAGGTTGTGCCCTGCCATGAGTTAATTCATGTTGTATAGAACAACAGCTTTCAGTCTGTGCCTGCCCTGAGTTACTCTATTTTATAAAAACAGAAGGTTGCCATGAATTACTGTTCTGAGTACAAGTGCTAAGGTAGAGTGACTTGGTAACTTTTCTGGACAAAGAGATGATCACCAAATGTTGGACACATCTATCAAAATAACACCCTTCTGTTGCAAAGCACAATCATAAGGTACAAACTGATAACTACATTAATCATTCTAATAAAAAATACCAGCTGTCAACTTATTATATTAAATGAGAGACACACGAATGTGTGGCCATATCAAACTGGTATCAGGGAAACCAGGCCTGTGAGCTTATCAAACACAACCAAACCAATGGTTTGGTTGCAACCCCTACCTGAAACACATGAATGGAGAAACAACTATGATGATGGTAACATGGCGTACATCAACCCCTTAGACCACATGGTGAATGAGTCCTGAGACCAATAGTCCTCAAATTCCTGAATGTCCCCAGAAATTAAGCTCAGCTCATTATCCCTGCTTGATGTGGCCTACTTTGAAATTGCTTGCCCTCTGAACCCTCACCTTGGACAGCTCTGTGATTTGAACAAGTTCCTCACCTTGAATGAGTTGTGCAGGATAGGTAATAAATGTTATCTGACTACCTGCAGTGACTGTTTTGAATCTGTATCAGCTTTCTGCCTTTGCTTTCAATTCTGCCTCTTTAATCCCTGTGGCCACTGTTAGCCATTTCTTACCCATTTTGTATCTTAAATATCATTGTTTAAATTGTGATGTGTGACTTCAGTGTTAGAAATATTGGTAATTAAGATTGGGAAGGAGTAAAAGAACGTGTGATTGTCCAGCTCAGGGTTACCCAAGTGAACCATTATTACTTGGTGAATTAAAGCCAGTGAAATTGATGTGGTTTGTGAAATTATTGCCATTTAATACGTTCTTATATTTTGTAATATTCTGAAAAGACACAAAAGTGTCTGGTTTATGTTAGTGACATAGCTTACTCATATCTTTATGATTGTTCTTTGAATGTCATATGTGTGTGTGTGTGTGTATGTTTAATGATGCTTTACATTTCTCTGTTCATTTTCTTCAGATTGTATAATCTCTGTGATACTATTTTTAAGTTCACTGATTCTCTCTTTTGCTAGTTCAAGTTTACTGCTGAACTTCCCTATGGAATGTTTCTTATTGGTGATTGTATTTTTATTTCATAAATTTTATTCAGTACTTTTTATAATTCATATCTATAAGTATTTTCTACTTGATAAGACAGTTATCATACCCTCTTTAATTATTTCAACATACTTTCTCTTACTTCTTTGAACATGCTTATACAACTACTTTGAAATTTTATTTGCTAATCCAAACATTTGGAACTCTTCAAAGGCAGTTTCTATTGCCTGCATTTTTCCTGTGCACAGGTCACATCTGGTATCCAGGAATCTCCTTTATCTTTTTGTTAAAAAACAGATTATTTTACATAATATGTTGCATAAACTCTGGATACTCTCTACTCAGGAAGTGTTTTTTTGTGTTTGGTAATTTATTATTTCTTAAGTGACTTGGCCCAATTAATTCTGTGAAATGGATTTTCCTGACAGTTTGCTGTTTCCTCTCCATGTGCTTAGAGTTTCCTCCCTTGATTTTAATTTTAACCTGTTTTCCTAAAGGTTGCCCCTGGGTCAACACAAGTCACTTATAAGTCAAAATTTGTGTTAAGAACTCTCAGTCAGTTAGAATTTTATTCTCTACCTCACATACATGTTTGTCTTGGAGGCAATTATCACTGTCAGTGAGTTTGTTTTTACCTGCCATTAAACCATGGAATAGTATCTTGAATTTTCTTTCTCTGATCACTCCTAACAGAGCAAGCCTTGGGCATTCACACAGTCTTCCATACTACCAAGAATGTATGTGACTTTAATTTTAAGCCTGACTAGAAGAGTGTTTCTTAGTCTGTGCAGCTTTGATTGTATGAAATATCACCTTGTATTGTAAAATTTGCTGATAAGCTTTTGATGGCAGAGTTAAATCAGAATGAATTTAGCATCTGTTTATGCACTAATCTTCCTAGAGTAAAAAGAGAGAAAGAGAGAGAAGAAAAAGAAAGTTCATAAATAACATAACTTAAAAGACCCCAGGCTTTTAAAAATATATATAAGTAAAATGTCACAGAACATTTGATTCAAATATTCCCTTTCTTACAAATTTCCATAGAAATAGTTGGCACAGCAGTAAGACAAATAGGGAATCCTTGAGAGGATAACAACACACATACTTTTGTTCCTGGCACCAACTCAGGGCCTTGTTTAATAACAGCCTTAGAAGAATACATTTGACAATATTTGACTTAGGTATCATTATTGAAGCAAACAGTCAGACTGAGACTTTCTGTGAAAACTCAGGAAAATGTATATATGCAAACTAGGTCCAGTTACATTTCCAGTGTATTGGAATAACTAAACTTTAAGTATTTTCCTTTAAGTGAAACAGTTGTTTCATGGGTTGAAGGTATAATAGATGTATTTTTTAACTTCTGTATTTGCATCTTGAGAATTAAAGAATGATAGGTTAGTGAAAGAAATAGTTTACTAAGAATAAAAAAGCTAAAATTCAGTGCCAGTTAAGCAAATAACAAGTTGCCTTTTCTTGAGATTGGAAACAATTCCATGAGTTATCTCAACTCTAACACCAAAAATAGCAAGAATTAACATTGATACTGCACTTACTATATACCTGGTACTAAGATAGAAAGCAATATATGTACCTTCTCTCTCAAAAAGGTACTAATATAGGAAGAGAAACTAACTTTTAAGAACATCATGAAAGAATTCACTAAGAAAATAGCTTCAAGTACTTCCAGCCACAGGATAAAGGTACTTCAGCATATGTAAAGTCAACTATCCCTTTTCTATTTAATCTAAATAATTCTAGTCATCATTTTTTAATGAGCTTTATTATGGCTCAGACTTTATAAACACAATTAGGCATAGCAATACATTGTTGTTCTGTTTTTTTTTTTTTTTTTATAACTTTATTTATTTTTATGTGGTGCTGAGGACTGAACCCAGTACCTCACACGTGCGAGGCAAATGCTGTACCATTGAGCCACAACCCCAGCCCCTAATTCTAGGCATTTTAACTACTATAGTCTACCAAAACCTAGACATGGATTAGTCCTAGGAAATTTTCAAAAATGAAATCTAAACTAATATTGTAAAGGCTTGGTAATATTAATATTATACATAAGACTATGATAAATCCAGGAAGGAATTATGAAGAAAAAATTTTATGATATACTTGACTTCGGGCAGCATAATGGAAATAAAGGTAGAAGTTCCTATAGAGATACTTTTGAGCAACTGCATACGTTTAACATGTACATATTGCTATATTAATTGAAAATATATCATTCTATGTTCTCTATTAAAAATTAGAAACATCCCTATAATTTATCACTACATAATTATAATTTCTTTGAAATATTTCCTCTAGATATGATTTCATCTTCTCTTCCTTTTATACACATTTCCATATGCAGCTCACCCAGAGTAATAATTCAACTCCTGAAACTAAACTTGAACTACATAATCTATAACATAGTAGGTCTTCATTATGGTTTGGATCTCAAATGTCCCCCAACGGCTTATATGTTGAAGGCCTTGTCCCCAAGGCAGCAATATTCAGAGTTGGAGCTTTTAGAAGGTATTTGGATCCTGAGAGCTCTAATCTCTTCTACATACAATTGTATCTTCCTATCTAAGAATGTATTTCTATTACTCAAGATTTCCTCTTGCTTATTAAGAGATGCTGAAAATTAACATTATATAGATCCTACACATCACATGTATTCATAGGTGTTTTTTCCATGAGATTTTCCCATTTATCTTCTTTTTTTCAAAGCTGACTACCATATACAGAGTTATAGAACAGCAAATAAATAAAAGTCACATCCTCAAGAGACTTGTAAAATACATCAAAATGATTTTGCAAGGATATTCTTAACCTTTAGCACTACCATGGAAAAGATGTGCCAGTTAACATGGGTTAGAATTGAGTAAGCAAAGTTATTTATGTCTAAATGACCACTTCTAAAATGAAGCCAGCTTAATACAACCATCAAAAAATGCTAAATATTCTGGTGTTTTAATTCACTTTCTGGTCAGGTTGACTTGTTACTAGTCCCTGACAAAATTAATTGAATGAAAACCACTAATGACTGATTTCATCTTTTTCAATGTGATGATTCAGGGAAGTTCATTTGCTTTGTCCACATTGGTGAATTGGAATAAATGAAATCTAAAATGACCACATTTAAGGAAACAGTAATGCTTTAATCAATTTAAATTGTATATTCAAAAATATTTCTTGAAATATCTTAACTCTTTAGTTCTTTTAATTTTACATTTTGTGCATAAAGTAGTAGAAAGTTTACATTTAAATTTTCAGGGGCTGGGGTTGTGGCTCAGTGGTAGAGATCTTGCCTCACATGTGTGAGGCACTGGGTTCGATCCTCAGCACCACATAAAAATAAATAAATAAAATTTTCAGAAGACAACTGGGCTAACTGAAAAGAAAAATTGTAAAAGGAAAATAAATTAAGTGATGAGACTTAAGGCACATTTAGTTGTTAAAAGGAAAACTAAATAACTTAGTTATTTAGTTAGGCATAGTTTTTGGAATTAAAACAGACCTCAGGTTAAGACTTCTCTCTACCACATATTACCTTTGTAACTCTGGACAAGATACAATTGTGATTTCCTTTCTCTATGGTTGATCTTTAAAATGTATGGTAGTACCCAATTCATTGAGTGATTATAAATAATTGTAATTATATAATGTACCAAAATGTATTATTTAATCCAAATGAGTCATTATGGTTTAGATATTAGGTGTCCCCCAAAAGCTCAGGTGTGACACAATGCAAGAAAGTGTATAGGTGAAATGATTGAGATATCAGGGCCTTAAACCAATCAGTGAATTAAATCCACTGATAAGTGGGTGGTAACTATAGCCATGTAGTCCGTGGCTGGATGAAGTAGGTCACTGACGGTGTGCTTTCAGATTCATATTTTATGCCTGATATAGAAAACCTGCTTTGTTTCCTGCTACCATGTTCTGAGTTTCTTTCACCATGCCCTTTGGCCATGATGGTCTGCTTCACCTCCAGCCCAGAGATATAGAGTCTATGGACTGAGACTTCTGAAAATGAGTAAAAATAAACTTTTCCTCCTCTACATTGTTCTTTTAAGATCTTTTGGTCACCGTGACAAAAAACCTGACTAAAACATGTGTATGCAATAGCTCTTTGAGTTACTGTTATGAAATAGAGAAAACTAATCTTTAAGGTAATACCTTTAAGGCAAGTTTTGGTAGAACAAAGGAGTGAGGCTCATTATTGTATTCTACAATAAAATGTGATTTTATATGATACAGATACTACTAGAATCTAGAAGAAGAACCACCAAAGGTTCTTCTCCTATTAAACAAAAGTCAGTAAACAACTGCCAAAAGATGGCACTCAAGTCAAACTCTAGAAAGAAATCCTGTCTTAAAATCCCACATTAGTTTCCAAATGGGGTTCTGAGAAATGAATGGTCGACTTTAATGCCCTACTTTCTTATATATTATTTTTTAAGTTGTAAATGTTTATTTTGTTTATTTATTTTATGTGGTTCTGAGGATCGAATCCAATGCCTCACATGTGAAACGCAAGTTCTCTGCCACTGAGCCACAATCCCATCTCTAATAACCAACTTTTTAAAAAAATTCTAATTTGTTATATATGACAGCAGAATACATTACAATTTATAGTACACATATAGAGCACAATTTTTCATATCTCTGATTGTATATAAAGTATATTCACACCATTTTTTGTCTTCAAACATGTACTTAGCATAATGATGTCCATCTCATTCCACCATCTTTTTTACCCCCATGACCCTTCCCTTTCCCTCCCACCCCTTTGCCCCTATCTAGAGTTTGTCTATTCCTCCCATGCTTCCCCTCCCAAATCCACTATATTTATATCCACTTATATCACAGAAAACATTTGGCATTTGTTTTTTTGAGATTGGCTAACTTCACTTAGCATTATGTTCTTCAACTCCATCCATTTACCTACAAATGCCATGATTTTATTCTCTTTTAATCCTGAGTAATATTCCATTGTGAATATATACCACATTTTCTTTATCGATTCCTCCACTGAAGGACATCTAGGTTGGCTCCATAGTTTAGCTATTGTGAATTGTGCTGCTATAAACATTGATGTGGCTGTGTCCCTGTAGTATGCTATTTTTAAGTCCTTTGGGTATAGACTGAGGAGTAGGATAGTGGTCAAAATGTGGTTCCATTCCTAGTTTTCCAAGGAATCTCCATACTGATTTCCATATTGGCTTCACCAATTTGCAATCCCACCAACAGTGTATGAGTGTGCCTTTTTCCCCCACATCCTCACCAACACTTATTATTGTTTGACTTCATAATAGCTGCCATTCTGACTGGAGTGAGATGAATCTTAAAGTACTTTTGATTTGCATCTCTCTAATTGCTAGTGGTGATGAACATTTTTTTCATATATTGTTGATTGATTGTATATCATCTTCTGAGAGGTGTCTCTTCAATTCCTTGGCCCATCTGTTGATTGGGCTATGTGGTGTTTTTTGTTTGTTTGTTTGTTTTTGTGTGTGTGTGCTTAGCTTTTTGAGTTCTTTATATACTCTAAGATTAGTGCTCTATCTGATGTGTGAGGGGTAAAAATTTGCTCCCAT
Organism: Marmota flaviventris; assembly: GCF_047511675.1. NCBI lineage: Eukaryota > Metazoa > Chordata > Mammalia > Rodentia > Sciuridae > Marmota > Marmota flaviventris. Next base: position 4,245,637 of record NC_092519.1, read on the forward strand.
GATGTGGGCTCTCTGTTCACCTCACAGATTATTTCTTTTGCTGAGAAGAAACTTTCTGGTTTGAATCCATCTCATTTATTGATTCTTTATTTTAATTCTTGTGCCAAAGGAGTCTTATTAAGGAAGTTGGGGCCTAATCCCACATGATGGAAATTAGGGCCCACTTTTTCCTTCTATTAAATGCAGGGTCTCTGGTTTTATTCCTGGGTCTTTGATCCACTTCTAGTTAAGTTCTGTGTATGGTGAGAGATAGGGGTTTGATTTCATTTTGTTGCATATGGATTTCCAATTTTCCCAGAACCATTTGTTGAAGATGCTATCTTTCCTCCATTGTGTGTTTTTAGTGCCTCTCTCTAATATAAGATAACTGTAATTATATGGGTTAGTTTCTGTGTCCTCTATTTTGTACCGTTGGTCTACCAGTCTATTTTGGTGCCAATTACCATGCTGTTTTTGTTACTATTGCTCTGTAATATAGTTAGATCTGGTATAGTGATACCACCTGCTTCACTCTTCCTGCTGAGGATTGCGTTAGCCATTCTGGGTCTCTTATTTTTCTAGATGAATTTCATCACTGCTTTTTCTATTTCTATAAGGGATGTCATTGAGATTTTGATTGGAATTGCATTAAATCTGTATAGTGCTTTTGGTAGTATGGTTATTTTGACAATATTAGTTCTCCCTATTTAAGAACAAGGTAGATCTTTTCATCTTCTAAGGTCTTCTTTAATTTCTTTCTTTAGCATTCTGTTGTTTTCATTGTAAAGGTTTTTCACCTCTTTCATTAGGTTGATTCACAAGTATTTTATTTTTTTGAGGCTATTGTAAATGGGGTAGTTTCCTCGTTTCCCTTTCAGAGGATTTGTCACTGATATATAGAAATGCCTTTGATTTATGTGTGTTGATTTTGTATCCTGCTACTTTGCTGAATTAATTTATTAGTTCTAGAAATTTTCTGGTGGAATTTTTTGATTCTTCTAGGTATAGAATTATATCATTAGCAAATAGTGCTAATTTGAGTTTCTCTTTTCCTATCCGTATCCCTTTAATTTCTTTCGGCTGTTTAATTGGTCTGGCCAGTGTTTCAAGAACTATGTTAAATAGAAGTGGTGAAAGAGGGCATCCCTATCTTGTTCCAGTATTAGAGGGAATGTTTCAATTTTTCTCCATTTAGAATGCTGTCCGCCTGGGGCTTAGCATAGATAGCTTTTATGATGTTGAGATATGTTCCTGTTATCCCCAGTCTTTCTAGTGTTTTGAACATGTATGGGTGCTATATTTTGTTGAATGTTTTTTTCTGCATTAATTGAGAATATCGTTATGATTCTTATCTTTAAGTCTATTGATGTGATGAAGTACATTTATTTATTTCCATATGATGAACCACACTTGATTGTGGTGCACTTTTTGATTTGTTTTTTGCATTCAATTTGCCAGAATTTTATTGAGAATTTTTGCATCTATGTTTATTAGCGATATTGGTCTGAAGTTTTCTTTCTTTGATGTGTTTTTGCCTGGTTTTTGCCACAGTCTCGCTGGGCACAATTCAGGAGCCACTTGTCAAAAGAAACGAATATTTTTAGAACACATACACCGCACCACACAGCTCTTCAGGAAAACCCTCAGAGCCCAACTGCCACCAGCGGCTTCCCACAAGCCTCTCCACCTCCCCCACTCCTCCTGCTCTTGAGGCCAATTGGTTGGGTCGCATGGGCAGAGCCAAAAAAAGTCCCCCAATGAGCAGCTCCGTGGTCTAAAAGGGCGGGGAAACAGCCCAATGAGCATCACCGCAGAGGAGCCAATCAGTTGGCAGCTAGAAGTTTGCTGGGGCCGCTGTGAGCCAATCATCAGCTGGCAGCTGGAAGTTTGCTGGCAGCTGGAAGTTTGCTGGGGCCCCTTCTGCTGGGGCCACTGTGAGCCAATCATCAGCTGGCAGCTGGTGCTGGCAGCTGGAAGTTTGATGGGGCCCCTTCAGCTGTGGCTCTCAACATCAGTTTTGGAATCAGGATGATAGTCTGAAAGTGCTCTCTCTTTTTCTATTTCATGAAATAATTTGAAATATAGGTATTACTATTTCTTTATAGGTCTTGTAGAACTCGGCTGTGTATCCATCTGGTCCTGGGCTTTCTCCTGGTTGGTAGGCTTCTGATGGCATCTTCTATTTTCTTGCATGAAATTTATCTGTTTAAACTGTGTATATCATCCTCATTCAATCTGGGCAACTCATATGCCTCTAGAAATTTGTCGATGTCTTTGATATTCTATATTTCATTAAAGTACAAGTTTTCTTTTTAAAATAGTTTTTAGTTGTAGTTACACACAATATCTTTATTTTATTTATTTTTATGTGGTGCTGAGGATCAAACCTAGCATCTCACACATGCTAGGCAAGCACTCTACCGCTAAGCCACAACCCATCCCCTAGAGTACAAGTTTTCAAAATAATATTCTAATTATCTTCTGTATTTCTTTGTGTCTGTTGTGATATTTTCTTTTTCATCACATATGTTAATGATATGAGTTTTCTCTTGCCTTCTCTTTCTTAGCAGGGCTAAGGGTTTGTCAATTTTATTTATTTATATATTTATTTGTTTGAAGAACCAACTTTTTGTTCTGTCACGTTTTTCAATTGTTTCTTTTGTTTCAATTTTATTGATTTCAGCTCTGATTTTAATTATTTCCTTTCTTCTACTGCTTTTGGTATTGATTTGTTCTTCTTTTTCTAGGGCTTTGAGATGTAGCGTTTTTAAGAAATGAACTTCATGCAATGTACTTTCCTCTTAGTACTGCATTCATAGTGTCCCAGAGATTTCCATATTTTGTATCAGTGTTCTCATTTGATTCTAAGAATTTTTTGATCTCCTCCTTGATGTCTTTTACAACCCATTGTTCATTCAGTAGCATATTATTTAGTTTCCAGGTGTTGGAGTAGTTTTTATTTTTTATTTTTTATTTTATCATTGATTTCTAATTTCGTTCCATTTTGATCTGATAGAATACAGGGTCATATCTCTACTTTTCTGTATTTGCTAAGAGCTGCTTTGTGGCATAGTATATGGTATATTTTAGAGAAGGATCCATGTGCTGGTGAAAAGAATGTGTATTCGCTCATTGATGAATAATATACTCTATATATGTCAATTAAGTCTAAGTTATTGGTTGTATTATTGAGTTCTATTGTTTGTTCAGCTTTTGTTTGGAAGATCTATCCGGTGGTAAAAGAAGTGTGTTAATGTCACCCAAAATTATTGCATTGTGGTCAATTTTACTCTTGAACTTGAGTTTTTTTGATGAATATAGAAACTCCATTGTTTGGGGCATATATATTTATAATTGTTATGTCTTGTTAGTGTATGGTTCCCTTGAACAGTATGAAATGTCCTTATTTATCCTTTTTGATTAAGTTTGGCTAACCCTAACCCTAACCCTAACTTCATTGGATATGAGGATGGAGATGTCTGCTTGTTTCCACAGTCCATGTGAGTGGTATGATTTTTCCCAACCTTTCACCTTCAGTCTGTGTACATCTTTTCTTATGAGATAAGTCTCTTGAAAGCAGCATATTGTTGGATCTTTTTTTTTTTATCCAATCTGCTAGCCTATGTCTTTTGATTGGTGAGTTTAGGCCATTAACATTCAGGGTTATTGAGACAGGATTTGTATTCCACCTATTTTTGTTTATTTTTGGTATTTAACTTGACTTGGTTTCTCCTTGGATTAGTTTTTCCTTTAATGTAATACCTCCCTTTTCTGATTTTTATTGTTGTTTTTCATATCCTCTTCACAGAATATTTTGCCAATGATGTTCTGTAGTGCAGTTTTTCTAGCTGTAAATTGTTTTAACTTTTGTTTATCATGGAATGTTTTTATTTTATCATCAAATCTAAAGCTTAATTTTGCTGGATACAAGATTCTTGGTTGACATATATTTTTTCTCAGAGCTTAATATAAGTTGTTCCAGGATCTTCTAGCTTTCAGGGTCTTCTGGGTTGAAAAATCTGCATATAACCTAATTGATTTCCCCCTATATATAATCTGATTCCTTTCTTTCATGGCTTTTAATATTCTCTCCTATTCTGTATGTTAGGCATTTCCATTATATTGCACCTTGATGTGGATCTGTTGTAATTTTGTACTTTTGGTGTCATGTAAACCTCTTCAATTGGGTTTTTCAATTTGTTCTTCATGTTTTGAAAGTTTTCTGATATTATTTCATTGACTAGATTGCTCATTCCTTTGGTTTGGACCTCTATTTCTTCTTCTATCCCAATAACTCTTAAATTTGATCTTTTTATACTTTTATACTATTATAGTATAAAATGTTCTGCTCATGGTTTCTTACTATTTTCACTATGTGTTCAACATTCTTTTCAAGATTGTACATTTAGTCCTCATTGTCTGAGGTTCTATCTTCCAAGTGGTCTAATCTGTTGATGATGCTTTCAATTGAGCTTTTAATTTGGTTTATTGTTTCTTTCATTTCAAGGATTTCTGTTTGGTTTTACTTTAGAACCTCTATATCCCTATTTAAGTAACCTTTTGCTTCCTGTATTTATTTATGTAGCTCTTTGTCAAAATGATCTTTTGCTGCCTGTATTTGCCCTCTTATATCATCCTTTAATTCACAGAACATTTTAATTCATTTAGTTCATCCTGAACTCTGTCATTTCATCTGTTGTGCTGGCCATGGATTCTAATAATGTGGTATCTTGATTTGTTAGGAGCACTTTCTTCCCTTATCTTTTCATGTTGTTTTTGTGTCTTCCCTTCTATCTCTGTGGATTTGAGGAATTATCATTTTTACCCTATAGGCTTATAGTGTAGGGTTCCAATATCTCATCCTTGAGGTAAAGGACAATATTAACAGATCCCAATATAAACAAGATACAATCCAAAAACAAATAGTTGTTATTTACTAAATTTACTATTTGGTCACAATGTGCAGAAATGGTGTATTCAATATAATCAATCAATCTACAATAATCAGTGGGTTTATAAAAGGTTTTACAGTTTCTGATGGTAGACGAAGAACTAGGGGTGAGGTATAGGAAGATATCCTGAGGAGGTCAGAGGTGAGGATATAGAGTTATTGTATCTTAGGAAGTGTGAAAGAGAAATCTAAAGAAGAAGGTTAGTATTAAGAGAATAGAGAGGTAGTAATTTGGTCAGACAAGTAAGAGGGAAGACAATAGAGTACATAAAACAAACACACACATATATTAAGAAAAATAAAATATGTTAAAATAGTAAAAATTGGAGAGAGAAAAAAACAAAGAAGAAATAAAGAATATACAACACAATTGTAATATACAGTTCAGTTGTCTCAATCCTCAAAATCCTAACTAATGCAAAGTACTTGGTTTCACATATGTTGGGGATGTGAGGGCGAGAATAAAGAAGGAGAAGAAAGAAAAAAACTCAGAGGAAGAAACAATGATAGTTTTGGCTAGAGATGAGTATCTTTCCTGCTTCCTTTCTTAACCAATAGTATTCTTAACCAATGTCTATTCTTAATATCTCTGCCCTCAGGATGGTGGGGATTATGAGGGTGTGAGGGTTGGTCTTGGGTGGAGGGTACCTTGAGGTGGGATATGACACCCACAGGTCCCAGTGGGCACCTCAAGGATATCCTTTGGGGTCTGCTCCTGTGATGTGGGCGCTGGGTCTTATCTCCTCATCTCGCCTGTAGTCCTCACAGTTTCTGCCCTCTAAATTAGTCTCTAATGTGTACCTCCCTCACACTCTCCCTTTCTGATTCCTAATTAGGAACCTTTCTTTTTTGCGGGGGAGGGGGGCTTGTGTTTTCCACTCTGTTGGCTGCACAACTGTCATGGAGGGCTGTTTTTGAATTGGGCAGTCACTCTGTGAGATAGCGTCTACTGGGGTTTGGGGGGAATTAGAAAACTATGGCTACCTGGTGTTCCAAACTGGTAGTTTCCTCTACTAAAGATAGTGATGGAGGTTACCCAAGATGAAGGCAACTGCTTTCAGTGATGGGGTGTCAGGTCCAGTTGGTAGAGCTGGGCAATGGCATTGAGTGGTGCATTCAGAGATGAGCTCTGTGGCGAGCAGTGTTGTACTTGATGGCTTTCTTCATAGCCTGTGATGTCCCCAGGTGCAGGCAGGCTACAGGAGTAGGGACTATGGCAGTAGCTGCTGAGTCCCAAGATGGAGGCAACCAGGGAAGACCCACATTGGTAGATGGTGGTCCACATTGGTAGATGGTGGTCCACATGGAAGTGGTGGCTGGAGTTCCTGCATGTGGGCAGCAGCTGAGTGTCTTGTGTGGGAGCAGGGTCTGGGAATTCTGGCTGGTGATGATGCCCGTGGTCCCAAAGAGGCACCCCCGAGACCTGCGTGGGCAAGTAGCAGGGAGTCAGGAATCCTTTACTAACTCTGAGGCTGGGGCTCATGCATCATGGTGGACATGATTTCTGTGTGGGATCAGCTGTGGAGGGGTCCTCTATCACTCTCAGCAAAGCAGTATTTCCACTAGATGAGACCCAGGTCACAAAGCGACACAGAATGCTGCCTTACTCTGGCCCACTATCTTGGATCCCCCACCAGTACCCAACTTTTAGTAGGAGAAAGAACATCTAGGCAGGAAGAAGATAAAGAAACAAATAACTTAATTTACAGTACAGAACAAATGAACCTTACAGACCTATACAGAACACTCCATCCAATAAAAGCAGAGTATACCTCTTCTCTAGTGCATACAGATCTTTCTCCAGGATAACACTAATTAGGTCACTAAATGAGTCATAACAAATTTAAGAGACCTGAAATAATACAGGGTATCTCTTCTGACCACAATACAATAAAATTAGTATTAATAGCAAAAGAAAAACTAGAAAATTGAGAAATAAGTAAAAATTAAATAACATTATCTTGAATGCTCTTGGATTCCCAATGAAGAAAATTATAAAATTCACAAGAAGAAAATTATAAAATATCTTAAAACAAGTAAATACAAAAACAAACATACTACAACTTATGAAATATAGCAAAAGCAATAGTAACAGTGGTGTTTATAGTAATGCCTACATTAAAAGAGAAGAAAGATCTAAAATAAACAATCTAATTTTATACCCAAGGAGCTATAAAAGAAATTGAAACTAAGCCCAAATTAGAAAAAGGAACAAAAGAACAATGATTAGGTCAGAAATAAACAAAATAGATAAAACATCAATGAAACTAAGAGTTGGCTTTTTAAAAATATAAACAAAATTGACAAACTTTTAGTGAAACTTAAGAATAAAAGGGGCAAAACTCAAATAAATAAAGAAAAGCCCAGAACCAGATGCCTTCACTGATTCTTTCTACCAAATATATAGGAATGAATTAAATTCAGGGGCCAATCCTTCTCCAATTATTTCAAAAATTTGAAGAGGGAGTACTTCCAAATTTATTTTATGAGGGAAGAATAATTATGATACCAAAGCCAGAAAAATAGATCACAAGAAATGAAAACTACAGGTCAGTATCTCTGATGAACATAAATGCAAAAATCCTCAAAAAAAAAAAAAAAAAAAAAAAGAATTCTAAACTGAATTCAATCACATATTAAAAGAACCATACACAATGACAAAATTCGTTCATCCCTGGGATGTGATTAATGCAATACAGCACATTAACTAAATGAAGAGAAAAATCACGATCATCTTAAAAGGTGCATAAAAATCATTTATCTATATCATAATAAAATTTTTCAACAAACTAGAAATAGCAGGAAATTACCATAATATATTAAAGAGTATACATAATATGTACATAATTAACATCATGTTCAACAGTGAAAAATTGAAAGCTTTTTCTCTAAGCTTTGGAAAAAGCAAAAATTTGCATTTGCCACTTTATTAAACAAAGTGCAAGTCACAGCAATTAAGAAAGGAAAATGAATAAAAAGGCATCCAAATCAAAATGGAAGGAGTATATTGTCCCTGTTTGTAGATTATGTGCTTTTTGTTTTGTTTTGTTTTGTTTTGTTTTGTTTTGTTTTAACCAGGGATTGAACTCAGGGGCAATGAACCACTGAGCTACATCCCCAGCCCTGTTGCTGGCCGGTGGGCCTAGAGATGCAGGGCTGGGCTTCCAAGATTGTTTTTTTTTTTTTTTTTTTTTTTTTAATATTTAATTTAAATAAATTTAATTTAATTTTTTTTTTTTATTTTTAAAATACATGATTTGGGGGCTGGGGTTGTGGCTCAGTGGTAGAGTGCTTGCCTAGCATGTGTGAGGCACTGGGTTCAATTCTCAGCACCACATAAAACATATACAAAAAACCCCATAGAATTTCTAAGAGTAAGTAGGGGAGATTCTTCATAATATTTATCCCAACATTTAATTCATGGGTATGATACCAAAAGTATAAGCAACAAAAACTAAATATAAACAGTATGACTACATTAAGTTAAAAAGCTCCTATACAGAAAAGGAAACAATCAACAGAGTAAAAAGGCAACCTAAAATTAAGAAAATCATTGTCATAAATCTGATAAATGGATAATATCCAAAATATTTAAGGAACTTCTAGAATTCAATAATAAAAAATAAATAGAATAGCTAGGCAGGAGGGCACAAACCTATAATCCTAGTGACTAGAGAAGTTCAGGCAGGATAACCACAAGTTCAAGGCCAAACTCAGCAAGTTAATAAGAACATGTCTCAAACTAAAAAATGAAATAAAATAAAAAGGGCTGAGGATGTAGCTCAGTGGTAAAGCAACTCTGGGCTGAATCCCCAGTACTACAAAACAAACAAAACCTCAGAACCTAGTACCCATATTAAAAATTGTCCAAATACTTGAAAAATATATTTCTTAAAGAAGATATATAAATGGCCAGCAGGTGTATTAAAAACTGTTCAGCATTACTAATCATCAGAAATCTAAAACAAAACCGCAATGAAAAACCATCTGATACCTGTTTGGATCTCTATTATCAAAATGCAACAAAGCTAAAATATTGGTGTAAGTGTGGGGAAGTTGTAAATATTGTTCGATGTTAATGAGAATGTAAAATGGTGTAGTATTTACCCAAAATAGTATGGGAACTTCTCAAAACATAAAAAAAATTAAACTACCATATGACTCAGAAATTCCACTTCTTGATATGTATCAAAATTCAACTTATGATCTCTAGCAATTAGGGAAATGCAAATAAAAACTACATTAACATTTCATCTCAATCCAGGCAGAATGGAAATTTTTAAGAATAGAAATAATATGGGCTGGGGATGTGGCTCAAGCAATAGCCTGCTCACCTGGCATGCGTGCGGCCCGGGTTCGATCCTCAGCACCACATACAAACAAAGATGTTGTGTCCACCAAAAACTGAAAAATAAATATTAAAAAAATTCTCTCTCTCCTCTCTCTCTCTCTCAAAAAAAAAAAAAGAATAGAAATAATAATAAATGTGGGAAAGAATGTGGGGGAAAGACATACTCATATATTATTGGTGGGACTGCAAATTAGTGCAATCACTCTGGAAAGCAGGATAGAAATTCCTTTAAAAAATTACAAATAGAACTACCATATGACCCAGATGTCCCACTTCTCTGTATATATCCAAGGGATTTAAAATCAACATACTACAGTGACACAGCCACATAGCCGCACAATTCATAATAGCTAAGCTATGGAGCCAAGCTAGGTGCCCGTCAACAGATGAATGGATAAAGAAAATGTGGTATATATATATATATATATATATATATATATATATACAATGGAGTATTAGCCAGTCAGAGAAAGAAAAGAATAAAATTATGGCATTTGCCAATAAATGGATGGAACTGGAGACTATTATGCTAAGTGAAACAAACCAGTCCACAAAAGTCAAAGGTCGAATGTTTTATCTGATATGTTGAAGCTAATCCAAAATAAGGGCAGGGAGGGTATTGAGAGCCACAGCCAGACTGCGGCCCCAGCAAACTTCCAGCTGATTGGCTCACTGCGGCCCCAGCAACCAGCTGATTGGCTCCTCTGTGGTGATGCTCATTGGGCTGTTTCCCCGTCCTTTCAGAACATGGAGCTGCTCATTGAGGGGACTCTTTGGCTCCACCCACGTGACCCAGCCAATCGGCCTCAAGAGTGGGAAGAGATTGGGGGAGGTGCTCACAGGGAGTGCCTGAGGTGGCAGTTGGGCTCTGAGGGAATTCCTGAAGAGCTCGTGTGGTGCAGTGTGTGTGTTCTAAAAATAAAGTTCATTTCTGCTTGACAAATGGCTCGTGAATTGTGCCCAGCCAGACTGCAGCAGGAGGATGAGAAAGAGAGGGAGAAAGGAAAAAAGAGATGAAAGATCAGACAATGAGGATTGACAAGAAGAAGGTTTTATGGGAAAAAGGAAGAATAGTGGAATGAATCTGACTGAACTTAGGTATGTGTATGCATGAACATAACACAGTGAAGCCCAACATCAAGTATATCCACAAGACGTTAATTTAAAGGGAAAGATACTACATATAGCTTGCAGAAATGTCAGTTGGGTAGAGGGAGGGGAGCAGGGGAAGAGAGGAGGACAGGAGTGAAGAAGTGTTAGGTACTAAATTAGAGTAAATTATATTCCATGCTTTTGTGATTATGTCAAAATATTCCTAAATCTTATATGTAACTAAAAAGAATCAATAAAAAAGACACTTTGACATGTACAAAAATCAGTATACATATGTATGTATCTATATATGCAACTGAAATCTGAATCTTCAAATGGTATTGGTACTCCTATGTTCATTAGTGCACTATTCACACTAGCCAATAAATGAAATTAACCTAAATGTCCTCCAGCAGATAAATGGTTAAATAAAATGTACTATAAAAACATAATGTAATAATATTAGACCTTAAAAAAGAAAATTCTGTAATATGTGAGAACATGAATGAAACTTGAAGACATTACACTCAGTAACATGCAGTCACAGGCAAATATTGCATAACTCCATGTATTTTAGATATCTAAAAATATCAAAGTCATATAATACGAGAATACAATGGTGGTTTCTAGGAGATATGGAAGGAAGAAAGGAGGAGTTACTAAGTCACTGACTGGAAATTTCAGTCAAGCAAAATGTATTCATCTAGAAAGCTCTAGAGATGTATAGTACAAATTTGCACCTACTGTCAACAATAATACACTTAAAATTGAAAGAGTAGCTCTCAGGTATTGTTACCAAAACAAAAGAAGAAAAAAATTAAAAGAAAAAAGCATGGTCTCTTTAAAATACATGAGTCTTACAGAAACTTAATCTTATGTTTAACTTATGTATTTTTGTCGAGTTTTTTCTTTAAAAATATAATTTGTGTGCTAAAACTGGGTAGATTTTTTCTACCTTAACCTTTGTATATTAACATTTTTATAACTTTTAGCATTTTATACCTTCATAAGTTAGGTACTAACATTATTTTGTGTTGTGTTTATTCTCCAATTAGGTAACTATTAGAATTTGCAAAATAAAACTGTATGGGAAACTTTCTTAATTTTGCTTTTGTTTTCAAATTATGTACATATAATCTCAAAACCTACTAGAACAGGACTGGAAATTTTTTCTGTATAGAACCAGATGGGAAATAACCTAGGTTTCATGAACCACATATTACCCTTGTCACAAGTACCCGATTTCTCCATTTTAGCACAAAACAGTAATAGACATTATGGAACTGAATGGGTATTGTTGTGTTCCTATAAAACTTTATTTATGAAATTGAAATTTATGTTTCAAATAATTTTATATGCTAGAGAATATTGTTCTTTGGGTTTTTTATCCATTTACAATTTTAATAACAATTCTCAGTTTGAGGTCATACAAAAAAATGAAGCAAGCCAAATTTGACACTGGGGCAGTAATTTGTCCATTACTGCAGCACAATGTAAGATCATGAAAGCAGAGATTTCTTTTTTATTGTTCTATCCCCAGTGCATAGAGAAGTTGCTGGCATATAGTGTACATATGATAGCTGTTGAATGAGTTCCAGAACAAATATTTCTGCTCCTCTGTGTAATGTAGACAAACAACTTAACTGCAATGGACATTAAAAAAAAAAAAAAAAAAATATATATATATATATATATATATATATATATATATATATATATATATATATATATATATATATATATTTCCCTCCAAATTCTGCATGAATTAGATAGATTTAATGAGAAGGTTTTCCATAAATTTATCTGATTTTTAATTTTAAAATAGTAGATTTCTGAGTAGCAGCTTTCAAGGTTCTTAGTATTTTCATGAGTTTCTTACTTGATATTTTCCATCTTCTTTCCACATGAAAATCCACCTCTATTAATGACCTCTCAGTTTTAGAAAGTTATTATATTAGGCTTATTTAGGGTATTTAAAATATTTGAACAGCAGAAGTAGAATAGCCTTCAGTTATATTATTTATAGATACTTATGAAGATAGGTAGATAGTGATATTATACATATCTATCAATGGCTTCTCTACCTACCCTCCCACAACATGCACAAAAAACCTTATGTTTAAGGTATATATATCAAGTGGCATATGCACACTTGAATCTACTTTATATTTTTAATGTATATCCTTATAATCTCTCCATAGTGTGTGTGTGTGTATATATATATATATATATATATATATATATATATATATAGCTTTATTTATATTACATAGTCATTTAATGAAATAATATTTCAAGTATATTTGGGATATTTCTGACACATAAGAAAGTTTGAATTTTAATTTTAATGGTTAACTATATATTAATATCCTTTAATAACACTGTTGCTTTTTTGGCTCTTTTTAATTGGCTCTTTAATATGGGCAACACTCAAATTATCTAGTTATGTCTTATTTTTTTTCAATGCTTCCTCTCCATCAGCATTTATTGAAAACAATCCTTTTACCACTACAATTGAATCTCCTGCTTTTCACATCCTATTCACCCCAAATTTTAATGGCTTTTCAGTATAGACGTTGTCACATGCAGTAATCATTGTAAATCTTTTGCATCTTGGTTTATGGTTAAAATTTAATGATGACCAATAATCCATAGACTCACATTTATCTAATAATTTCTTCATTCTAAACTTCTATGGTTTATTCCTCAAGAAGGACTCCAAGAAAATTACCAAGATTACATTTGATCTCATTATACTTCAAAGCTAGGATATTATCAATGAATATTGGATTCTTTTTGAAAGGATTTATGAGCAAACTTGAGGATTTTTCCACTAATTAAATATGGTACAATTTAAACAGTAGTAAAATAATAACTATGATGTATAAAAATACATTTTAATGCTTAAATCTATTAGTTAAAAATTATACTCAGAAAAGATTGTCATTGGGAGATGGGTAGAGGAAGAGGAAGGACTGGGAACTAATATGGAGCAAATTATATTCCATGCATATATGATTATGGAAAAATGAACTCCAGTATTAGGTACAACTATAATGTACTAATAAAGCATTTAAAAAAACAAAAACAAAAACAAATCACTGGTTGCCTGTAGAAGATGTGAGGTGCCACAGTCCAGCTGCAGGAAAATAACCCGGGGCTGACAAGGAACTTGTATAGATTGATACAGCAGGAGTGGGAGCCGTTTATTGTAGGACCAGAGGGGTATATATACATTACACACAGCATATCTTAATTAACATAAACTAGATACAGCAGTCAACCAATAAGGAATCTCCACACTTAATGGCTCGCTGGCGTGACTTCACAAACCACTCCCTCTGCAAAATGCCAGGTGCCATCTTGACTTGTTTACAGACTCTAACAGTGGGGTATTTCAATTGGGTTGGTGTATTTTTTTTTTTGGTATTCCTGGAATACTTTTGTTTGTATCCTGCCCATTGTGGGTATGATGGTAGGATACTCTGTAACCTAGTTAAATATTCTATTTTAGCCAGTAGTCACCCACTTTATGTTTGGCATATGGGGCCTTGTCCTACTTTTGCAGGCTGTGGTGCAAATTACACTTTGTTTTCATAGTCCTTGCATTGCTATTCTGGTGTGCTCCTTTTATATGCTACATGGAAGCCACACTGAAAACTTGGGTGGTATTCTAAGCTTTAATTCAGTAATGAAAACTTTTGGCATATTTATTATAGTGAGGTTTATATGTGAATAGGTCAGTATTTCCCTTGCATTTTAAAGTATCCTTCTCCCAAGCTCTCTCCTGTCTGAGATCTTCTTCCACTTGTTGTTGGGCAGGTGACGGGTATTGCCTGCCACTGCCTCATTTTAGCATGGAAAGTGCAAAATCCCAACACCATGCTCAGTGCTCATTTTTTACTGTAATAACTGACAGTGGATAAAAGTTGGTTTGTTTTCTGGGTTTTTTTTTAGTTAACTTTTTGCACTGACTTTTCTAATTGGTCTCCACAGACCCCATGGACAGGAATGAATATCCCTCCAAGACCATTTGCTAATATTTGATCTCTGATTACATGGTGTGAATAAGATAGAAGTAAGCCACCAGAAGCTTCTGGATTGGGGCTGGAGATCATACACCCCATTAGGACTCCATTGATTATTGCAGTGGGGCAGGAAAGTATATCTCTGGATTACCTGATGCCACAAAATAGGGTTCATGGGTCAGGAGACCAGACTGTATCCATGATCAGTCTCCCATGGGCACTGTTGGGATGGAGTAGTCATCCATGTTGTCTGACTAAAAGTGTCAGGGACATTTTTAAATGTCCATCCTAATGATTTACCCCTCTCCCAGACCTGTGATTTTCATTACAACCTGTATTTGAATATATATCTCAGTCACAGAGTTTGTCTTCACATTTACTGGTGACAAGACTTGGATATGATCCAGATTTTAGACAAACAAAATTGTTTAATAAATGTGAACATTTTAGGGATCACAATTTTGTGACCCAAACTCCATTAAACTAGCTGTCAATTACAAAGTTTGGTTATTTATGCCATACTTCTGAGTCATTAAAATACTCTTTTTACATAGCCTGTGATGCCTACCTAGCATTATCACACTTGTAAACCAACGTACCAAGTATCATGCAGAAGGATGTTAATGGCAGGTATACATTGAACAAAGAGGCCATTAGCCTGAGACAGCTGTACATACAGAGAAAAATACAAGGTCAGGGTTTGACGTATACTAACTCTTCTTTGAAGAAAATTTTAGAAACCAAGTCTATGCTATCAGTGGTATGTCTTAATGGAGGCCTATGGCTCCTCATGAAGAATCTGGTGGAAGAAACAGGAAGAGCAGTTGGATAATGAGTGATATAGTTTTCAACAAATCCTGTGAGAGGACTCTCAGAGAAGCCTGTGATATTTCTGATGGATATGAAAGAAAAAAGTACTGAAGTCTGAGAGCAGGTAACAATAAAAAAGAACAAAGATTGGGCTGAGACAGTAGCTCAGTGGTAAAGTGCTTGACTTGCATGTTTAAGGCACTGGGTTCAATCCTCAGCACCACATAAAAATAAATATAGTGTGTGTTCATCTACAGCTAAATAAATATTTAAAAAAAATAAGGTCTAGAGGACAGGCACAAACACAAAGCTAAATTCTAACCCTGAGATGACTGGGATACATATTCAAGACTTCCATGCTCTACTGGGCAAGAACCTTAAGGAAAAAGGTCATATCTTCTCTGGTTATGTGTCACGTCAAGCCTCTAGCTCAGTTCTTTACTCAAAGCATATGCTTAATAAATTTTTTATGAACTAATGTACCATGTGATATAATAACCCTTAAATTTCATATGCCTCACCAAATGAAATACTCACTGAGATATTCTCTATTGCTGGTGTGAAGAGTTGGGGAGAAAGTAACAAGTGGACCCCAATAAATAAATACTTCCTAGAAAACCCTTAGAAGATCTGCTAAGTCAAAAGACTGTGGGCACTAGTGATGACCTCAGACTGCTTTAAGCCACTAGTTGATTGGTAACATGAAGCTTGTGGTGAACCTTGCTATCCCTTTTCTGAAGGACCAAAAACATCAATGAGAGACTCTCTACTTTGGAAGCAATATAAACAGGACCTGAATACAAAGCATCCTCCAAACAGAAAGCTTATTATAGCTATTCAGAGAAAGGAATTCCATCAATATCACTACAGTAAGGTAAATTCCAGAGGAAGTAGTATACTAACACTACCAGTACCAGAGGTAAAATAAAATGAAGAAAACACATCCTGGGGATGTGTTTAGATTTTAGTTCCTATCATCAATCCCATAGAAAATTTGCAACATGGGTATTTCTTCCTCATCTCCTCTACCCCGCTAAAACCCAAGCCTGGGCATTATACTTCCTATATTTATTTAATGTGACTTCTCTAATTGTCACAATCTTAGTGGATTAAAAAAATAGAAATATTCTATCACAATTATAGAAGCTAGAGGTCTGATTTCAAGGTATCATCACGGATGCCCTCCCACTCATATTTCTACAGGAAGGTGTCTGTTCCTTGCACCTCGTAGATTAATGCTGACTACTGCCTTTCCTTGACATTCCTTGTCCTATGACCATATCATTCTCTGCTCCATATTCATACAGCTTTCTCCTCTGTCAAAACTCCTTTCTCACTGTCTTATAAGTATACATGTTTGTATTTAGTTCTCACCCAGATAATCCGGAAGTTTTACCTCTCAAGATAATTCCACATATTAATATTTATGGTATATAAAATAATACTCATTTTTTCATATATAGTAATACAGGTTTTGGCAGAGCCTTCACCAAGTCAATTACACCTTCTAAGATAATTGCAACCTATCATTTATAAAACAAGACTAGGATACAAAGTGTCACTAGTTTTATTCACTGAAATTTTGACACATTGAAGGAAGCAATTGCCGACTCAAAAACATAAAACTGAAAAGATCTATGTGGTTATTAGGGAAAAGGTTGCTGATTGTAAACCTTTCTGATAATAGCCAAGAAGTGAATGGTCTTCAATATACCTAAGGAAATTTTGTACGAAGGAAGTGATATAATTCACACTTCCACTGAGATCTAAATAAGTCCACATTAGCTTATGGGAATTTTTAATTAGGGAACACAAAATAATAGGCAGTGTTAAAAAGTAAGTGACCATAGAATAAACCATGAGATCAAGTTGGCCATGAGAGTTGATTGGAGGAAACATCCCCTTGCAATGGGGAAAGCTCTTATAAGAGGAGATGAAGAAATGCCCTTTTCAACTAGAAGATTTGGCATTCCTAGAATCTTGCAAATACACATGCTTATGAAGGAGTCAGCATGGTACTTTGCAATAACTAAACTATCTTATGGTTCCCTCCAGCTAGGTTAGAGCCTTGATGACCAAAATAAACCTAGGATAAGGATCCTCATTGTCCACAAATGGAGTATATACATAGGGATATTGGGAGCCCTGGGGAAGACCAGTGAAGATTTTAGAAGGATATGTTGACCAGAAAACTATAAGTACCACAGATACAGAAGAAGTAACCCTAAACAGCAGAGATAGGAGGAAGTTAAAGAATCATAATAATACATGTCCAGAGATGAGCCTACCCTTGACTGTTACGTGAGGTGTTCCCCAACAGCTCATGTGTGAGACAGTGCAAAAAGGTTTAGAGGTGAAATGATTGGCTTATGAGAGCCTTAACCTAACCAGTGAATTAATCCCTGATGGGATTAACTGAGTGGGAAGTGGAGGCAGGTAGGGACTGACTAGAGGAAGTGGTTCACTGGGGGCATGGGTTTGGGGTATATATATTTGTATCTATGGAGTGGAGTCTCTCTCACTCTCTGCTTCCTGATCATCATGTGAGCAGCTTCTCTCTGCCACACTCTTACACCATGATGTTCTGCCTCACCTTGAGCCCTGAGGAATGGTGCCAGCTGTCTATAGACTGAGACCTCTGAAACTGTGAGCCCCCAAATAAACTTTTCCTTCTCTAAATTTGTTCAGGTCTTCTCGTCACAGCACCACCAAAGTTAACTAAAACAATGCTCCTCTTTTTCTTCCACAGTGCCTCCCCTCAAAGTTTCCTACTTTCTCTTGCCTGAGAGAAATGGCCTTCTCATCTCATATACTTTCTCATGGATCCCACTATTCCATTCAGATTCCCAGCCTCTCCCATTAAATAATTGCCATTTTAAATTAACCCTGTTGTCATTCCATTTGAAGACAACATGAAGGTAAAGAAGATCTTCTTACACACTACCTCTGTATAAAAAATTAAATGAGCAAGAATGTAAGTACTATTTAGTCACTACCACAGGCTGAATAAGAAGCTGAATGAAAATAGTTCTACCAGGACAAATAACTCTGGAAAACTACAAACCCAGGTAATGAACTGTGTAGCCACTACCAAGGGTTGGTTCCAGATTTTGGTGATGATAGATAAATACAAGTCTTGTGTGGAAGGTGAAATTTGTGAGAAGTGATATTGTATATTTAGCCAAGAAGATTTCTAAGCAAAATGTTGAAGGAATAAATGTCTCCTTTTAAGTGTTTACAGATAAATGAATAAAAGATTGAGGAGTTGAAGAAATCACTAAGAAAACTATGAAATATTTTTACAATAAATATTATAAAACATAAGAAATTGGAGAGAACATAAAATTTGGAAATACATTTTGTGTTCATGAATTGGAGGAATCAATATCACAAAATGTCCATACTACTCAAATAAATCAACTTATTCAATTCAACTCATCTGAAAATACCAATGATATTCTACACAGAACTAGAAAAAATAGTCCTAAGATATATATATATATATATATATATATATATATATATATATATATATATCCCCAAAACAGCCTGAGTCACCAAATTTATCTTAAGCACACAGTACAAAGAAGGAGACAATATAATATGTGACTACCTGACTTCAAAACATATTACAAGGTTATAGTAATCAAAACAGTATGGTAGTAGCATAGATACAGACACACAGACCAATGGAAGAGAAATGAGACTCTAGAATTAAACCCACATATCCGTAATAAACTTTTTTACAATAGTACTTAATTAAGAACACACTCTGGAGAACTTTTTTAATAAATGGTACTAAATTTGTTTGGGGAAATTGGATATTCACATGAAGAATAAAACCAGACCCCTGTCTCCCATGAGTTGCATGGTGTCACATGCCTGTAATCCCAGTGGCATGCGAGGCTGAGACAGGAGGACCATGAGTTCAAAGCCAACAGTGAGGCACTAAGCAACTCAGGGGATGTGGCTCAGTGGTCAAGTGCCGCCGAGTTCAATCCCCCATACCCCCCTAAAAAATGAAATGAAGGATTAAATTTAAGACATGAAATTATAAAACTACTAGAATTAAACAGGAAGAATATTTTAACACATTGGAATAACCAGGATTATTTTTGGATAAAGCTCCAAATGTAGAGGAAACTAAGTAACAATAGACAAACAAAATTTTATCAAACTAAAAGCTTCTGCACAGCAAAGGAAACAATCATCAAAGTAAAGAGATAACCTACAGAATGGGAGAAAATACTTTCAAAAAATACATCTGATAAAGGGTTTAATATCCAGATTGTACAAGGAATTCCAAAGGCTCAGAAGCAACTAAAAAAGTGTATATATATATATATATATATATATATATATATATATATATATATATATATATATATATATATATACACATACATTTTTAAATGTGTGCAATAGACATTTCTCAAAAGAAGACATGCAAAGAGGGTACAAATAGATTAAAAATATTCAGCATCACTAATCACCAGGAAATGCACATCATAACAATGACATTCTGGTAAGAATGGGTTTTATAAAACAGAAAAAAAAATAGCAAGTGCTGGCAAGAATGCAGAAGAAAGGGAGCTCTTGCATATGTTGGTGGGAATGTAAATTAGTATACTTATTATGGAAAACACTACAGAGGTTCATCAAAAATTTAAAATAGAACTCTCAAATGATCCAACTTTCCCACTCCTAGCATTATATATTTTAAAAAATCAGTATTTCAAAGAGAAATGTGAATTACCATTTTCATGGCAGTTCTAACCACTATAGCCAAGAAAAAGAAATAACTGTCCATTGACTGATTAATAGACAAAAAATGTGGTGTATATACATATTGGGATAATAGTCACCCAATAAAATTAATGACATTTGCAATGACATGTACAGAACTGGATATAATTATGTTAGGTAAAATGAGCTAGACATAGAAATACATGCACTATATGATCTCATGCATGTGTGAAAAATAAAATAGCCATCTCAAAGAAATTAAAAATAGTACAGCCATTATAACAGGCTAGGGATAGGGTGAGATGAATAATGGGAGTATCATGGTCAATGGGTACTAAGTTACATTTATATATGAACAGAAAGTTCTGGTGTACCATTAACAGTAGCATGAGTACAGATAATGACAATGTGTTATTTTGAAAAGCTACAGGAAAGAATGGTGAATATTTTAGCATAACAAAATGATAAATGTTTGATTGGTTGATATATTTAACCTGATTTATACATTACACACTATATAATTGCATTGAAACAAAAATGGTATCCCATAAATATGTGCAATTGTTGTGTTTAAAAAAATAAATTTAAATTCAAATACCGTTTCAAAAATAAGGCAGAACTTGGTGAGCACAGTGGCACACCTATAATCCCAGTGATTCTGGAAGCTGATGCAGAAGGATCACGAGTTCAAAGCCAACCTCAGCAATGGTGAGGCACTAAGCAACTCAGTGAGACCTGTCTCTAAGTAAGATATAAAATAGGGCTGAGGAGGGGGCTCAGTGGTTTAGTGTCCCTGACTTCAATCCCCAGTACCAAAATATAAAAATAAATAAATAAATAAAAATAAGCCAGAACTTGAGATTTTGAAACATTTCCCCCTATACTTATACCAAAACGTAAGAAACTTTGTTCAGAAGAAAAGACTAAAGTTATAGCTAAATAAAACTTATATACAATTAGTATAAATATCAACCATGGAGCTAACCAGCTATTTTCAGCAGAATCTAAGGATATAGATGAGGTTCTTCCAATAGAAACACTGCCAGCTTGGAGTAAAGACAACAAATAAAAAACAATTTTGGATATGTCTCAAGGATAATCAGAATTGCCACTCCTACCACAGGTCTAAGAACCAAGATTACTCCTTCTTTTGGTTTTAAGAGTTCTGAAGACATGAATCTTGTACAGAACTATGTGGGATGGGTTCCTGAAAAGAGATATTTGAGTAGCACTTTGTTGAGCCAAGGGGTGGGGTTGTCTAATAAAACCATGAAATGATGTCTGCTCCCTAGTTGGCTTGTAAAGCATAGAATCAAACAAAAGAAACTTTTTTTTAGAAGTTGAATTTGAATGGAGTTTTTTTTTTCTTTAATATTTTTAGTTGCAGTTGTTCACAATACCTTTATTTTGTTTATTTTATTTTTTTTTTATTGTGCTGGGGATCAAACCAGTGCATCACATATGCTAGGCAAGTGGTCTACCACTGAGGTGTACCCCAACCCCTTAAATTTTAATGGAATTTTATTTGGTATCTTTTAGAATTCTTTATGACATATCACCCCTTTCTTATTTCCGTTCTCCCATTTGGGAAAGGAATCTATGCCCTTGTCTCACCATTCCATTGTAGAAGACAAGACATGTCTGGTTTCTCAGGTTCACAGCTAGGGAAGAGTGTGCCTCAAGATACACAGTACATAGGACTTTACCCATAGAGGATTTAGAAGGTATTTAGTTGAGACTTGTGCTGTCAAGATTGGAGTTCATCCTAAAATGTATTAAGATTTGGGGCGTGTTGGAATGGAATGCAGTATATTACCTGGTGGAACATGATGATGGGGATAGCAAAGAGGAAAATTCCATGGAGTGAACTGCGTACACCCAAAATTCATTAAGTTGAAGCCCAAACCACCAATGCTATATGGTTGAGAGATGAGTGTTTGAGAGATAATTAGGTATAGTTGTGGTCATGAAGATGGGACCCTCACCATGAGATTAGAGCCCTTATAAGTAAAGGAGGCAGAGAGCTAGCTCTCCCTCTCTCCAAGCTATGTGGGTTCATAGCAAGTGTTGCTAGGGGGCAAAATTGCAACGTGTGCAGTTGCCGAAGTCTGGCTAGGCACAAAATCATGAGCCACTCAAGCAGGAACAAACTTTATTTTTTGAAACTGCCGCCAATGTTCTGTAGGCCCCCGGGAAGATCGCAGATCCACCCACGTGGCATTCTCCCGGAACCCCCAGAGGAAGTTCCTCCCCCGGAACTCCCTCCTACTGTACTTCCCCAACCAATGGGAACTCTCCAGGAGTCCCTAGCAGGCCGAGGTGAATAGCAGGAGTCCAATATCCATATGAATGCAAATCTTAACATAATCATATCATCTCAATGGCTTGCTGGCATCACCTTTCAACCAAAAATGCCATGCATCATATACTTGGCTGACTCTTAGCATCTCCCCCCTTCTGTTTAATTAAGCAACAAGCAATGTGGCTAGGGACTGTGCCTGTTAGGTTTGTCCAATTCAACATATGTTTCTTACCCGTCATCGGAAAACTGACCTCTAGGTGCCAGCCTCCTGTCTTAGGTTGATACCACTGCAATTGGATCATACCCGTCACTGACTACCAGTCCAGCATATAGCCATACTTATGGATAGGCCTATGCACCAGTGGGGGGGTGAGGTTCTTTGCCTCACCTCTGTTGGCCCCCAAATTTAGACCATCACTAGTAGAAGGGAGGAGGATAGAGAAATGCCACGACACCAAGTCAATTGATGGCTCCTAGGAAAAATTGCATCACTGGTGACACATCAGCAAAGATACGCTAGCACTACCATAATTTGCTGCATCAACAGATAGATCACAATGCATACAAGTGATACATAGTCCAGGCAAGTTCTGTAAGCATTTCAAAGCAGACAAATCTATCAATATGTCCATATCCTCCCAAAATAAATCGACTCATTGATTGAGCATTACTTGTTGAGTTATTAATCATTGATGTATCAGTTTATACAGTTTGTTGTGATAACTCTCGAAGAAGTTGTAGTTTGGTTTCATCTTTGTCTTCACCGGCACTGGGATGAAAATAGGAATTCTGACAATGATGCTAAAAAAAAAAAAAAATGTAACATTTCAACAG